>NC_048298.1:321315656-321424369 GCF_013100865.1 Trachemys scripta elegans | reverse complement strand
TTTTGGGGGGGGTGGAGAAGATTTTGGGCAGTCAGGGTACAGGTAGGGGGTAGGGTCCTAGGGGCAGTTTGGGGGGGGTCTTAGGAGGGGGCAGTTAGGGGACAAGGAACAGGGAGGCTTAGGTGGGGGGTGGGGTTCTGGAGGGCAGTTAGGAGCAGGGGTCCCAGGAGGGGGCAGTCAGGGGACAAGGAGTGGGGGGGTGTTTGGGAGTTCTGCGGGGGGCTGTCAGGGGGCAGGGGTGGGAAGAGGGATTGGAGAAGTCAGGGGACAGGGAGCAGAGGGGTTTAGATGGGTCGGGAGTTCTGGGAGGGGACTGTCAGGGGGTGGGGAGTGGTTGGATGGGGTGTGGGAGTCCCAGGGGTCTGTCTGGGGGTGGGGGTGTGGATAAGGGTTGAGGCAATCAGGGTACAGGTAGGGGGTAGGGTTCTAGGGGGCCAGTTAGGATGGGGGGAGGGTCTCAGGAGGGGGCAGTCAGGGGACAAGAGGCAGGGAGGCTTAGGTAGGGGGTGGAGTCCTGGGGGGCAGTTAGGGGCAGGGGTCCCAGGAGGGGGCAGTCAGGGGACAAGGAACGGGGGGAGGGTTGGGGGTTCTGAGGGGGGTGGGAAGTGGGAGGGGCAGGGGCAGGGGCAGGGCTAGGGCAGGATGGGGGCGGGGCTCCTCCCGTCCTCTTTTTTGCTTGCTGAAATATGGTAACCCTACTCATGCAGCCCCCGGGGGCTCTGCCTGCCCGGCCGGGAGAGCCACTCCAAGGCCGGAGGGAGGAGCCCCTCTCGCCCAGCTGCGAGCGGGCTGCAGTGCCTGGCTGCCCACAGGCGGAGGGAGTGGGCGGGCGCTGCCCTTCACCCCCCTGCAAGCCGCCTTGACTGCCCTCCACACGCTCCCTGCAGCTGCCGGGTTCTTTTTGCTTCAGCAGTCCGGCCACTCCTTTATTTATTTATTTATTTATTTTGCTTGGGGCAGCAAAAAAGCTAGAGCCAGCCCTGAACACACCATGCAAGAATATTACTGATCAGTGTGTTATTACTTTTCCAATGATACTTTATATGATTCATATCAGATACAGTTTATGACATTAACTAATTGGGGTACACTGAACTGGTCAGGCCAGCTGAAACTTACTACCAGATACCAGTGAGCCCCTTGCCCTCTTGCAGTGGGATGCTGTTATGGCCACACAAGACCAAACCCCATAGTACCATCTAAACCAAGGCCAGGATTTGGCCCAATATCTATGGATCACTTTTAATAGTAAAGTTATCAAACTTGCTTTACTAAAAACACTGTGGCTAGAATTTCCAAAGGAGCTAATGCAAGTTGGGTGCCAAAGTCCCTTAGACTCCTTTAAGCACCCCAATCTATATGATTTAAGAATCAAATTGTCGATGCTGGCCTTCTGAAACTGCACTCACAAATAGCCGTGCATGCAAAACATGCTTCAGAATCTTTGTGCACACTTGCCTCGTATGCTTAGACAATGCTTTGCACATGCAAAACTCATGCACGCAATATGAGGGAAAGGGAGGAATGTTTGTGGATGGCTGGAAAATTACCTAGAAAAGGTCTAATTCAACACACACACACACAATTTGATGAAGCTGAGCAAAAGAAGGCCGGAATAGTCATTTGCTCATCACAATGTTTACCATGTATTGTACCAAAGCCCAGATTCAGAAGGTACTTAGGTACCTAAATCTCATTGAAATTATTGGTATTTCCCTGAGTGTGGTACCAATGAGAATGGTGATGAGAAAAGAGATATTTCAGTGTCTTTATTTTAAGTTCCAGCATCTCCACAATAACAACATTAACGTGTTAACATTTTGGAATTATGAATATTGGTATTGAATATTTCAGGGGGGATACCAGGTTGTTCCTGCTGTGTGTGTGGGTTTTTTTCCCCCTTAAATAATCTGAAAAACGTATTTTGATTAATTGAGCAGTTTCCATAGCAGCTGTGAGCCAGGTGGCTAGAATCAGTTGCTTAGGATGCTAAATTCTGGGTAATTAGTTTATTTTTAATCTTTTAATTCCGTGGGAGGGAAGTTTAGGGTGTTAATGGGAGAGGTTTTGAACAGAAGTGTCTTGACTAATGTGTTATTATCATTCTGTGTTTATTGATGAAGTTGGGTCTTGTAGGAAAAGAAACTGAGTGGAAAAATCTGAAGCTGGACAAGCAGCAACTTTCCTTATGGCTTAAAAGGCGATGAAGAGGTTTTTTATGTTTTGTTTTTATCTGTTTTTTTTTTTCCATGCTGGGAACCTGAGGGGTTTTGAAAGGGCAGCTTGTGTTCATGTTTAAGGACTTCTCTGAAGTAGAAAGGCATTGACTGCAGAGTGGCAATGCATGGAAAACGTATTAATGGTGTCATTCTTTTCCCAGCTCTCAGTGCTTGGGGAGGACTGTGTTTGATTATTTTACATTGTGTGCATTTGCTGAGCCAAATTTTTTACTATTTAACAGTCTGATTCCTGGTTCTGCCATTTGATTTTAAATTCCCTATTAAATCCTTGATTTATGTTTTCAAAGGTAACAACAAGGAGTCCGGTGGTACCTTAAAGACTAACAGATTTATTTGGGCATAAGCTTTCGTGGGTAAAAAACCTCATTCCATCAGCTATTTCTCTGGGTTAAAGTGATCTATTTTTGTCCCGAAACATGAAAACGTATCGGTGTATCCCTTTAGGATTTTCCATGTTCCATGTAGTCTTTTTCTGTGGATTAGGTCCAATTAGCAGATGGAGATTTGTGAACTGGATAGACTCCAATGGGGGAAGGGCCATTTCCTTTCAACTAGAGGCCCACTGGCTTTACGTCTACTTCCAAATGAATGTTTTATTAGAAAAAAAATCCTTCATGGAGATATTTTTATTGCCAGTTCTCCTCAACATCCTCTAAAGCTAGACAGGTCAAATATATATATACACATTCTGGGGAACAATCTTGTGCTGGGAGGCAAGGGACTAGGTGACCTAAGGCAGGCTGCATTCCTTCTGTGCCACCTCAATGGTGCCCAGAGGACAGAGAGCTGCCCCTAAATGGCAGCTGAGGATTCCCCTGCTGTTTCTTGGGATGACATAGTTTGTCTAACTAGCTCTCTCACTAGCTGCCACAGGCACAGGGTGGGCCAGGGGTAGGAATGGCTGGAATCCTAAGGTGGCCACATTAGCTGGTGTAACTTAGAGCAGCACTTAGGCTGCTGTAAATTATAGTGAGGACTGGCTTAGCCAATGATCAGGCTGAGGATCAGAAGAATGCAAAGTGGCTTATAGCTACCATTTCCCACCTTCAACCCAGGTCTAAGAAAAGATGGGCTGGACCAAGGGTCCAGCCTACATGTCCACAATTCTCTGAATTTAAAAACAATGATATATGCTGGATATCACTGTCTGCCTGATTGTTTCAGATTACCACAACTGAGCCTTGCTAAGATTTCATAGTCACATAGCAGGAGATCTTTATTAAACACAAGTATCTATTTAGACTGTAAATGCCAGGGGGCAAGGACCACCTCTTCAATTCCTAGAAACTTCCAGTGTCCCCCCAGCCCTGTATTAACAATGACAATGAAGAATAACGATGTTTAATTTCCCTGTGTTTCATTCCATTTTAATATTTTTCTGCTATTATTTATTCTTCAAATTGTCTGTCAGATGGTCTCTCTCCTCATAGCTCCTTCGTCACTCCTCAGATGTAATGAATGAGATGCCCTGAATTTGCCATTCTGTGTAAAGCAGAGTTAAACTCCAACTGTGCAGCTGTGCCCACCGGAACTCCCAATATCTGGATCCTGGGGACCAAATTCAGTCCTTCTTTTCTGTCAACTCAGTGGGACTGATCCAACAGTCCATACAATTTCCTATTGAAGTCAATGCCAGGTCATAGGCTCAGATCCAGTCTGACACAGATTGGTATTTCGTTTTAATTCCTGTCTCTGGCTTTTTTCAAACTGTTAATTATGAGTTTATTAAAATAAACTTCACTTTCCTAATACTTGTTTTAAGCCATGCACACAAGATCTGCTTTCTTGACTACAATGGAGTATTAAGGTCTATTACCTAAATAATCTAGATACATATTTACAGGATAATTTGTAATTCCCCATATTTTACTATAGGCCCTGATTCAGCAAAATACTTATGCACATGGTTAAATCTATCCCTATTCACCAAAGCTCTTTGAATGGAATTTTCAGAAGCTCTCAGTATTGGCCCAACTCTGCTCCCATGTAAGTCAGTGGGTGTTTTATCATTGACCTCAGTGGGAGCAGAATTATAGGCCAATGCTGAATCCTTTTGAAAAGCCCCCCTGGAAGCACTTGCTTAAGTGCTTCGCTGACGAGGGACAGACTTAAAAACATGCGCTTTAATGCTTTGCTGAATTGGGACCTTAAATAGTAGGCCAATGTCTGTGAATGACTTGTTGCAGTGTGAAACACAAGCCATGTTCCCATAATTAGATGCCTAATTTAGCTCCACAAAATTTATAGCCACCACCCCATCATTTGAACATGCAAAATGTATAAGGGTTCATCACAGTGCCCATTCCCAAATACTCCTTTGGGACTTTGCAAACACAGTTCAGCCTACCACTCTAAAAGAGGAACACGTGTGAGAACTGATGAAGCAACGCCTGAAGAATAAAAAAGTAAAGTTGGAGTATGTATTTCCTAGGTTCCAGAGTTCTGCATTCACCCTGGGCTGTTCTCTTTATTAACTGCCTTTCCGCACCCTCTGTGTTCTGTATTTATGTACACCTGCTTCTCTATTACATTGCACATTTGCAGTGTCCTTAATTGCAAACCATGGCACTCCAGCCACTAACCCACTCTGTTACAACTATGACAACAAAGGGTTGCTGATTTGTCTTTCAAGAAAGCCAAAATAAAATTAATAGTGTTGTAATCTGAACCAAAGAACATGGACGTTCAGAATTAAAGTTGATACTCCTTCTTCTTTTATAAGGCTCTCTCTTCCACACTTACCTTTTTTGATTTTTGTCATGGTGCACTATAACAACCACAAGCTGATGCAGTTCAAGTCTGGTATTACGTGTGCTAATTTTTCTAACTGAGGAATCCTTCTCTGCATGCAGACACAGAGTGGATCATTGGAAGGTCATAAGTCTCATTATTATTCAGCTCGGAATGATTGAGCCAGAATCCCATCCAGTTGTGCTAATTTTCTTGCTTTGTATAGTTCAACACCATTAAAGATCACAACAGTTCATCTCTGCATATGCTGCATTTCACTTTATGTTCCATCATTCTGCTTTCCCACCACTCAGTGTATTTTCATATTGCATCTTCAGTGAATATTTGCTGTATCTGGTTCACACTGCAAAGTGTGAAGAGTGTTAATGGAACTTTTTAAAAATGTTAGCAAATCTGTGAACATTAATTTAACTTGTTTGTTGCAATGATTCTTTAACAAGATCAGCAGTTATATTCTGTCAAGTGCAAGGCTGAAAGTTTTAAATACTATTTCTGAAAATAACATGTTTGCCATTAAGTTTGCAAGGGTGGAACTATTCCTGTTGCAAATGTTTGATTTAGAAACAGGAGTGGGGCTTAGACTGAAAAATGTGCGGGGTTGCTTAGTTCTGAAAACTCTGAACACAATAGGCCAGATCTTTAGCTGGTATCAATTGGCCTCTTCTTCCAATCCTATTTACCTCTCCTATCACTTATCCCCACTGTAGCCGAGCCCCTCCCACAGTTGAAAAATGATAATGCTCTCGCTCGTTTTCTTGGGAACATGGGAGCTGAGAGTGACACTATTAGGTGCTGTGTGCACTAGCTTGGTCTATGTTGGTTTTTGTTTTGTTATTTGCTGTTTCTTTGTTTTAGGGGTGTTGGTGGTTCTCCCTCCCCCCTTTCCCTTGGGGTGGGTGGGGTGTTTTCTCCATGAGGTCCACTTCTGTTGAGCTTAGCAGTTTGACCCACAAGCATGGGTCTCAGGGCATGCCTGCTGTCTCCTGCACCGTGGAGGATGTGTTACTGAGTGTAGGAGTACGTCCAGACTACCCGCTGTATTGGCGGGTAGCAATCGATTTATCGGGGATCCCCGTCAACTCCGGAACTCCACTGGAGCAAGCGGCGGTAGCGGAGTCGACGGGGGAGCCGCGGCCCTCGATCCCGCGCCGTGAGGACGGGAGGTAAGTCAGAATAAGTATGTTGTGTATCTTACATTGACCCCCCCTCCCCACAGTGTAGACCAGAACTAAGTAAGGTTATTGGCTGTGCTAATATAAAATCTGCTTCTCAAGCAAATCTGTAGTGATTTTTCTTACCCAGGAGCAATTTGGGAATTGTTTGGTACAGGAGGGACTCTGGGTCAAGGAGTCTTTTTTCTTCAAGTTTTTTCCCATGTCCCCCGTGCCCCCACACATTTCCTTCACAATGAGACACTAATGTCTGATGTCTCCCACTAGGATGATTCTGTTAGGCTGCAAGAACCCAGATGTGAGGCACGTTATGTTGTTCCGGCGCCAGGTTTATGTGGTTCTAAATAACCTCAACAGCCCTTGAACCTGGTTTTCAAGCACCACATAGATGGGGCGGATTACACAGTGTTTGCTATCCATGAAATCATGAAATGTTTTCTTCTGCGGTGTCGCTGGTCATTTGAGGAGATCCTGCCCAGGTATTGCTGGCTCGGGGGTCCTCGTAAGAATGTGGGACATCAAGGGACCAGCAGGAGGCAGAGCCTGCCTCTGCACTGCCAGATTCTATCTTCCTCCCTCACTAAATGTGGTTTTCTGTAGTCCAGGGAGCAGCCCCTCAGAGGAACCCTCTGTTGTGACCCCATCACTTGTGCCTGGACAGAAGTGAGTCCTGGAGATTGAGGAACACCTCTCTGCAGAAGACGCAGAGACAGGTTCTAGAGATGGGGGTGAAGAACAGACTGATGCAGGACTATTTCTAAAAGGACTTTGGAGACCCTTGAGCTGATGTCCATGTCTGAGGATGGATCTTTGCACCCTGAGGAGAATAACATTGCGTTGGGTGGTAGTTCCAGGCCTGGAGCTCCCAGCGGGGTACTATCTTCCCCTACATGGTGATTCCTCAATCCTGATCCTGCATGCTCCAGTGATGACACTGGGTCCCAGCCTGGGGCTGCACTGCCTACCCCTCTGGGGAAAATAGATAGCCTAGAGATTGAAGTTGGCATCAAAGCCCAAGGGCTAGGTCAGAGCCGGAGTCAGGAGCCAAGGATCAAACCAGAGGGCAGGAACTGGAGCAAGCAGGGTATCAGGCAAGGAGGGGGTTCAAGACCCAGGCAGGATAGAGGCAAGGCAGGGGCAGCAGGAACAAGGTAATGCAGGAGTAGGCACAGTGGTGGGCAGGAGTAGTGAGAAGCCAGCGAGTTGCTGCTGGCTTCAGAGCCCTCCAGCTGGAATCTGCAGCTAACCAGGTGGCGTGGCTAATCAGGGATCCTGCCACATGCCAGCTGTATCGATGAGCATGCCTGAAGACTAGCTCCACTGCAGGCCCTGATTCCTGACAGTGAGCCCCTACTCTGGGGCGACATCAGGTCTACTTTCTGCAGACACTTGCCTGTGCTATGCTTGGCTGTGACCCGGATACTCTTATTGTCCTGATAGGGGATGTCAGCTGCAGTGCAGATTATGTTTTAAGCAGGAACCACCTTCAAAGTCAGCCAGGGAACTGCATTGTCCCCTGCAGACCTTTGGGCTAGTAGATGTCTGGAGATTCTCTCACCCCACTGTTAGGCAGTACTCTTGGCTGAAGGCTACTCCCAATCAGGTCTCAGGGCTAGACTGGATCGCTTTGATACCTTGAAGGCCAGTGTGAATATGTTTGTTTGAGTCTTCTATGTCTCCCACTCACTTGTCTGATTATTATTATATCTCTGTTAGTGTGTCTCTCCCTCTTCCTGCCTGTGCTTCCGATTGGGGCTCTAACACCAAATTGTTACAGGACTTGAATTTCACCCAGAGATTTGCTGTGTTTTGGGAGCATTGGCGACAGCATGAGCCCCTGTATGAGACCTTGAGGCAATGGTGGGATGTTGGAAAGGTCCAGAGCCAACTGTTCTGCCAGGATACCCAGGCTGCCACGTGGTCCTTGCATCAGGACATGAGTGCCCTGCAACAAGACATCCTGGGCCTTCATGGCTACCTTGATGTGGGAATCCCGGTGCAGATTCACTAAACCTTAATGAACAGGTACCAGCTCCTGAGAGGCTTGTTGGAAGAGAAGGTGACTAGTTCGGGGCCGTTTTACTCTGCTCCATGAAACTGACTCTCCCACAAGGTTTTTTATTAGGTTGAAAAAGATTCAGCAGATTTTTTGCCTACAGCTGCCAGATGGTCGTCTGATGCCTGACCCTGCTGAGATCCGGAAAGCAGCTGTTTCTTTTTACAGTACTGTGTACTCACCTGAGACCCGTGGTGTGCTGGCAATGGAGGAGCCGCACCTGGGGTTACCCCGTCTGACTGGTGAGGAACAGCAGTGTCTGGACGCCCCGCTGTCACTGCAGGAGCTCTCTGTTACAGTCCAGCAGTTCCCTTCAGGCCAAGCCTCAGGCACTGATGAGCTGCAATCTGAATTTTACAAGTGTTTCTGGCATCTGATCAGTCCTGACTTTTTTCTAGTGGTGCTGGAGTGCATCCAGGAGACAGCGCTGCCCCTCAGTTGCTGCAGGGCAGTGATCACCCCACTGCACAGAAAAGGGGACCTCTGTGACTTACGGTACTAGACTCCTATTTCTCTTCTCTGTTCTGGCTATAAGATTTTATCCAGGGCTTTAGCCAACTGACTGAAGGACTGTCTGGATTCTTTGATACACCCTGATCAAACATATTGGATTCCTAACCTCTGTATTTTAATAATTTGTTTTTATTTCATGATGTTTTTACTGTTAGAAAACTTTGTAATCTGGATGTGCGGATTGTTTCAATGGACCAGGAGAAGGCCTTTGATAGAGTTAACTATAGCTATCTTATAACATTTTAGAAGCTTTCAGGATTGGGCCTGTGTTCTCGTCATAGATTTCTTTATTATACCAGAGCATTTTTAGTTTCCTAAAGATTAAAGGGGTTCTTTGCCACTGCTTCCTGGTTCAGAGGAATTCATCAGGGGTGTACTCTGTCTGGGGTGCTGCATGCTCATAGTTTGGAGCCATTCCTGCACCTGTCACAAGCCTTTCCATGCCCGGGATTCCAGAGGCTTTCCTGGTTCCTCTGTCGGCCTATGCTGATGATATCTTAGTTTTCATCACATCTGACAGTGACACGCAGGCACTTTGTGCTGGTGTACAAGTGTATGGACAGGCACCTTCTGCCTGCAGTAACTGGACTGAGAACTATTTGCTCTTACTGGGCTAGTGGCGGTTTAGCGGTTCCACTTTGTTGCCCCAATACTTGCAACGGGGCACCTCTGGGATTAAGGTTTGGGGGGTCTTTTTCTTATCTGAACATATGTTAAGGAGCTAAGATGGGGCTGAGGAGAAGGTGCAAGTGTAACTCACACACCTTCTGGGTGTGGTGCTCTGTCCCATCTAGTGGCATCGAGATCACTTACAGAGAGAATTAAAATGAGTTTGCTCTACAGCCTGAGCTAACAGCCAGGTGGCTTTTAGCTCGTGCGGTATCGGCTCATGCGCTAAGCTCCAGAGGTCCCAGGTTTGATCCTGCCTGCCAGCAAGCAGGGTCTGTCGGTGTCACACAAGGCCACCTACAGAAACAGTGCTGGCTCCTTCCTAGGTTCTCTTGTCAGGGACCGGTTTTGATTGGCGTCAATGTTGTGGCACTGGCTAGTGTAGCTGGATCCTCCCTCAGGCCTTTTGGATCAGATTCAGAGGCATATTAACTATTTTTTAAATAGTTAACACTGGCTGCATCCTTCTTTGTTGTTCCTGGCGTTTGGTGAAGGGTGCCAGGGGCTCATTGATTTAGTTGACAGGGTGCGGCCTTTCACTTGCGGTCTATTCAGCGGTTGCTGTACTCTGTCTCCCCATGGGCCTGGAATTCCCTTGCTTTGTCTCTCCTCCATCATGCTGGGGCGATGGGCTTTGACTCTCTCCTATTTTTGGTGGTGGTGTTGTTGGCACCCGGTCAGTTACAGAGTCTAGATTCGCCTTCATTCTATCATGGTCTTTTTAATGCCTAACGACTTCTGCGAAGTGTGCTATCAGACAAAGCATTTTCCAGTTTATGGCTCTTGGAAGACTCACTGGTTTTTAAACCCCTTTTCCCTGCTGAATCTCTCTCCTCAGGACCCTGTTTTCTGCCTTTACTCAGGCTGGGTTGACCCAGCTTCCCACTAGATCGTTCCTAGTTGGTCAAGCTGGAAGTTGGCGGCTGCTCTCGCTGTTCAGACCAGAATCTTTGCATTTCTTAGATAAGATCCTCTCCAAATTCCAGGTGGTGCTTCCTCAGGCTGCTCAGTATTTGCAGAAAGTTTTGCAGGGATTGTTTTTCCAGGGGAGAGGGAGGAGGGGAAATCCTGTGTTCCCCTCAGTAGTTCCCTCCCTTTCTGTGGGTGAGATCTTTGTGCAGATTGTTGTCCTGGAAGGGTTTGGTGAATGTTCCTTTTGCAACCATGACCAAGAAGCAGCTCTATGGCCTGTGTGTCAAGGTGCAGCATTATGCCACCCTCTCTGATCCAGCTTGGAGAATGCCCCATCACTGGGTGACTCTATATCCCTGGTTTTGGAGGACATTGTACAAACCTCCTTTTCCTAAGTGCTCCAGTGACTTGCAGTGGAGGGTCCTGCATAGCATCATAGCATCCAGTTGTTCTGTGCACCATATTACCCTGGAGGTGTCTGTGCCGTGCCCCTTCTGTCTGGCTTCAGATATGGTGTTTCATTTTTTCCTACTTTGCTCCTGACTGATTCCTCTTTTTGTTTTTTTGCAGCAGCTTTTCAGCAGTTTGAGTCTGCTTTTCTCCAAGCCCCTGTTTGTTCTTGGAGTGAGATACAGTGCTCACTTTAGACCGGTTTTCTTCCTGGCTTACTTTTGGCTGGGTCAGGCAAAACTAGCCATTTTGAAAGCCCTGGCTGGGATGATTTAGTTGGGAATTGGTCCTGCTTTGAGCAGGGGGTTGGACTAGATGACCTCCTGAGGTCTCTTCCAACCCTAATAGTCTATGAAACCTCACCAGAATAGAATGGCTAGAGTAGAGCAATGTGGGGCTGGTTCGTGCACTGATTGTGGCCTGGCTGCAGATTGATTACACCTTTTACTAATTGATTTGTAACCTGGACATTTTTCAGTTGAATTGGTGTGTTAACAATATTTTGAGCAAACTTGGCAACAGTGATGCTTTAGTGATCCATGTTTCATGTTCACTTAAGAAGGGTTTTGCTTTATTTTATTCATATTTTTTGTATATAATGTAATTTCATAACCTGTTAAATAGTTTTTGATGTGATTTTATGTGAATAAAGGTGTTTTTCGTGTCATCTCTCTCCCTCTCTCTCTCCTTCCCTGCAACTGAGAAACTGAGTTGGGAGGTTTTATGTACTGTCCTCTTTTATCATGACTCTGTAAAGATAATGGTACTATTATGGCAAAGATTGCACTGGCATTGAAGTCAATAGAGCTACAATCCTTTACATTAGGTGAAGATCTGGTTATTGAGGATATTTTGAAAGCCACCATATTGTGTAGTTTGCTATTAACTCCTCTCCCGTACCATCTCTACTACCAACTATGTTTCCTAGATCATTTCTCGAATCCCGCGCTGGAATAATAGTGCAGCATGCTGGTGGCTTACCATCCCCAGTTCTACATTGCTATCTGCTTTCACTGACCAATGGACAAGTATTCCTGAGTGAATCTGTGTGTGTGTGTACGTGTGTGTGTGTACGTGTGTATGTGTACGTGTGTGTATATGTGTGTGTATAGATAGATCCCTTTTGCCTATAATGGGTCATTTCTATCCTATATTAACTAAATCTTTTATCTTCTTCCCTGGGGAAAAACAGCTTTGTCGAGATATTGGTTTTTGGAGTTCAAAATTAATGTGATTTAGTTTAAATTTTCATCGGGTGCAATATGTTTCACCATTTACTGCTTTGGTATTGGAAATGATCTAACTGAATAATAAAGACGATGAAAAAATAAAATAAAATCTTATGAATAAAATGTAATAATCCCACTGTAGGTTGTGAATGCCATGCCACTATTAATTCACACAGCAACTCTCCATCCTAATATGATCATGTAAACAGAGGCAACTGTCTGCAAGTTTGAGAAATCTGAAGACTGCCATTCACTTGTACTGGATTCAAAGTACATGTAAGCCAATCTATATCCCTTTGATGGCTGGAATTTAGCAAAAGTAGGTCTGGCAGATGCTAATTTTTTCAGAAGAATAAATTAGCAACGCTGTTCAGTGAAGTTGTATTAATGAGGCAACAATGTTTGAGCAGCAGGTATCACATTTTTTTTCACATATCAGCTCTTGTAGATTCTGACAGTTTTCAAGCTGAGGTGTATATTATAGGGAGTAGGAGCCTTATGATGTGGGCATATTGTGCTATATAAATAACTTCTGTATAACTTGTCTTTCTAGTGTCACATTCTTATGTTTAAGTGTTGCTGAAGACAAAAAGACATGCATTTATAAAACAGGACTGATTTGTCAGACTGTCGATATCTAAAATGTAATAATCTGTTGTGTCATTATTTTGGATTGTAATATCATTTAGAGAGAAGGTTTGTTACATCAAAAAATACATACGGGACTGAATCCCAAGGCCCTTTCTCAGTCCATACTCAGACATTATTCAGAAGAAAACCCATTGAAAGGAGTGAACTGGTCCCCGAAATAGTTATAGTGGGTCAAATCTTTTTATTTTTATTTTTTTTAACCAAGTTCTTATTGCAGTTGGAGTTTGCATATTTGATGACTGAATACAAGCTGAGTAAAAACAAGGACCTTAAGATCTGAACCAAAAATATAGGGAGGGACAGGAGGGGTCAATTCATAGCCTTCACTTAAGGGTAATACCTCAGAGGAAATCACATTCTGTTTGCAGACAATCCATAGGCAGAAAAACAGGTTAGAGTCATCTGAATAAATTTTTCGTTCCAAATTATTTGCCCAGCTGCAGCATTCATTTATAACGTCTCTGGCTATATTTTCAAAGGGCTTTCTGCATTTTTGAAACAAAAATTTGTTTCATTTTGATCCAAAGGTCATTTTGCTTTAGTTTTTGAAAACCAAAAATTTTAGTTTTCCATTTTGGTTTGGGGATTTTTTCATATTTTTCCCTCCCTTTTTTTTATGTTTCTACTGGAAAGAAGAAGGAAGATTTTTTTTTTTTTATTATTTTACTTTTTCACTTTTCTAGTTCATAAAAGCAAAGCAAATGTGGAAAATTGTGTTCTCACTCCATTCCTCTTCCTTCTTTCCCCCCTTTCTAACTTTTAAAATAAGAATAAGTTAAAAGAGTGTGAGGTGTAGTGGGCTTCCTCTCACTTTTGCCCCATTTTTTAACTTCCCCTCCACACCCACAGCATTCCAGGAGGGGGGAGGGGGGGAGATGGAAAAAATAAAAGCAGGAGAAAGCCCTGATCATTCCCAAACCAAAGTGGAAAACTGAAATTTTTCAGTTTCCACAAAAACTGAACTGGTATTTTAAGTCAAAACAAAACAACAATTTTCATTTTGTTTGGAATTGACATTCTGAAACAAAACCAAAAAAATCCTGTCATTTAGTTTCATATTCACATGTCTAAATGAAACATTTTTTTTTCTCATTTCAAAATGCCCAGCAGAAAAATAATATTTTCTGATAGGAAAATGTCAAAGGGGATTTTTTTTTTCCCCTCTGGAAAATTCCATGGGAAAAATTCTGGTTTCCCCAACCAGCCCTACAGGGGGGGGTTGGAAAATCTTGCCGCATGCCTATAGCCTCATTCAAGGACAAGGCATCACAGCGATCCTTTCCCCTACTGCTCTTTAACCTCACTTGAACATAAAGTATCTCATGACACTCAGGGCTTCTGCATCACCTCTGGATAGAATGTCTGTTTCCCATTCCCATACCTCTGAGAGCAGCAAGCAACACCTGATATGTGTTGTACATTCCCAGCAAAGGTGCCAGGAGTCGGGTGCTATCAACAGCATTCACATTGATATATAATACAGATGTTAAAATACAGCTCTTCCCTGCCTTTCGCCAAATATGGATATAATGTCACTTTCAGTAAGACCCACTGAGTGATATTATAGTAATGTTTCGTCATATTTAAATCTTTATATTGCCTACTGAGAAGGAAGATTTGGGGATTACTGTAGAAAGAGCTTTGCACTCATAAGTATAGTAAAAGAAAGCAAGCAAGGCAGTAGATTGCAAAAGCAGAGGAATGTAAAATAAACTCAATTATGTGATTTTATGATATACTATAAAGAACCGGTAAAGCAAATTCCATCTGGAAGGTATCACTAGCTCAGAACCAGTGCAAATAGGACAACCAAGAGAAGTTTCCAAAGTTTAGGATCTAAGTCTTGCAGAAAGATTGAACTGATCCTCTTAGGGTGAAAAGGGAAATAATTGGAGGTTGTAGTTTTCTGTGTCTCTGAAGGGGACTGACAGAGCTGTGCTAAAAATATTGATGAATGTAGTAAAAAATAACATTAAGTAGTACTCTTAGGATATCTCTAGTACATTTTTGTAAACTGTAGGGGGCAGGAAATAATATAATGCCTATAGAGTTTTATAGAAAATCTGTTGCAAACCTTGCCATCCTTGTCGAGTGAAAATGACCATTCAGGACACTGGGCGGCAAGACAGCAGGATTTGGCTCCCTATAAATAGCTGTATGGAGATGAATAGAAAATGTCTCTCTAATTAAAACATCTTTAGATAATATCAGTAGGATATTTATAGACAGACGTTCTGTCTATAGCCATTCCATAGAAGACAGTTGCAATGGTTTCCCCTAAAAGGCATTCTTCAACAGTAGACTTGCTGTGGAGAGAAATTCCCCTCTCCCCTAAAAAAAAGCAGCCCTCCTGTTAGAGAAATAAGGTTATTATTGTTCTGTGGGCTGGCCAGTACCACAGATTCAAAGAAAATATCTATGCTCATGTATTCTACTGTACTTATAAAAATCACCAGCACCGCGTCTAAAGAAACCGAACCATTCTTGAAGCAATACCTTGGCTGTTGTGTGCGATGTATTCAGTCCATTTCCTGGAGGTTTTCAGTTTCAGGGCAATTTCCTGAAGGCTTCAAGTTTTAGCACTTTTCAGCTACAGTTTCTGTTAGAAAAAAGGAAGGGAACAAAAAGTGTAGAAAGCAAAGACAAATGGTATTTGCCTCCTCCCCATGCGTGCGCAAGGGCCGGTGGGAATGATCAGTTACAACAGAATGGTCTGTCATGAAAGAATACTACATGATTGCATCACTGTCTATTTTCGTATGATATATGTGTTGTTGAGCTACTTGATACGGTGCTGTAAGCAAAATAATGTGTTGTTTCCAGGCAAAATACTGCAGTTAAGGCTGAAAGAATCTAAACCCAAGGATCCCTTTAGAGAATGCTGTGGGTTTCTCAAAAGAACATGCATTTTAGCCTGGAATTTCAAAACTAAGTTTCCATTTTACAAAAAAAATCCAAAATACTGGAGATTGTGTCATCCAAACAACCTAAATTCAGCTTTTGTAGCTTCCCCTTGGGCTTCATCCTGCAACTATTCAAGTCAATGAAAAAGTTCCCATTGACTTGAATGATGCTGGAGCAAGCCCCTTGAAAACAGCCAGAAACGCTGAAACAGTTTCAACTCATCCATCATGCAGGTTCATCCCATCATTGAGCTTATAAACTAGAACAGCTTATTCAACATATAGTGGTTCTGCAGACGCCCCAGCTCCCAATGTGTTCCTTTCTTTCTTAGAAACTGCCCGGGAGCATTATAATGCATGTATCTTTGAAAGTGTGAACAGGCAATGTGGATTTTATTGTGTGCCTGTAAACTACTGCTAACATTCAATACCCATCCCTAGCAAAACCTCAGTCAAAGGAACTCACTCTCCACTGGGCCCAATACAATAAAATGAATTTGGAGTTTCCAGACCAAGCCATTTTGTAGCAATAAAAAAACTAAAAAAGGATTTGAACATTTTTCATAATGTCTCATTTGTGATGTCCTCTGTCCCGCATCCAAATTACCCCAATCTTTCACAATAACAATGTACCATAGACTGAGGTCTGGCATGAGAAATTTCCAATTGTTTAGATAAAGTTATGAGGTAATCTAATGGGAACCTATCTTCAACCTTAAGGTATAGCAAGACTGGCATCTCTTCACAACGCAAGCTTTCATTGTCTCCTGCATCACCTTTTTTGGTACAAGTGACTTCTCAGCAAAATGGGGTAGTTCAATTACTTTAGTGAGAATGCATTATTTATTGACCACAAGGTCAAAAGGGGCCATGTGATGCAGGGACTGTTGAGGATGAATGATGATCATCTGTCAAGCAAAACAAAATGTATAGTGATGTGTGAGCCTCTTAGGCTCCTCCTGATCACAGTTTGACCTTTCACTCACTACTACCATATATCAAGCAGAAGAAGTGCGAAGCAGAATAAAACAATACAACAGACAATTTAAGATTATTGTATTATTACAGGAGCTGAAAAACTATGACCTTCTTCCTTTCCCTTCCCCCCCACCCCCGAAAAAAACATTTTAGCGGTCAGGTGAAGAGTGCAGGAACCTATCAGAGTGTTTTCAGTGTTAGAAAAATATGTTTTAAACAGTAGAAATCCAAGAAATTGATAGAATTACTTTCATATGTTTGGGGTTCTTTTAATATAATATATGGAGATATACCTATCTCATAGAACTGGAAGAGACCAGCCAGTCCAGCCCCCAGCCTTCACTAGCAGGACCAAGTGGTATTTTTTTCCACCCCAGATCCCCAAATGGCCCCCTTAAAGATTGAACTCACAACCCTGGATTTAGCAGGCCAAAGCTCAAACCACTGAGCTATCCCTTGTATAACAGTTACAGTGAGAGTACCCAAATAACCTTAACTCTTCCTCCTTAGCAAGCCCAGCCTCCCATCTTACTTACATTGTTTATAGAGTCATAGATTCTAAGGCCAGAAGGGACCATTATGAGCATCTAGTCTGACTTCCTGTATAACACAGCCCATAGAACTTCGCCAAAATAATTCCTGGACCTTATCTTTATAGCTACTTTGTGAGGTGTGTTATTTATTGGTCCAAGGGTTTAAAAGAAAGCCACGGACTATGGTTCAGGATAACTTAAATTTGAATATAATTTATTTATGCACCTTGCAATTGGAGCTTTGACAGTACACACCTCAGAGAATTGGTTTATAATGGCATCCATGTCTCCCTTGGAGGCGTGCTGACTCTGTCTCCAGTGAAACTCGATTAATCGGTTGTCACATAAAATAATCTCTGAGGTGCCTTTAATGGGGAATGTGTTTTTAATGCCTTCAGTATACTTTTGGTGTATTCTTTTTCCCAATGGTTTTTGTACGATAGTAAAGTCAAAGCTGGCACAGCCACTATATACCACAACCAGTGTGAACTTCCAAAACTTCAAACTGAGTTCTGTGTCTTCATCTGTAATACTGTACTGGGCCAAAGCCTTTTCTTGTTTTTTTACTTAGTCTTCTTTACTCAGGCAAAACTAATTGACTTCAGTAGGAATTTGGCCCAAGTAACACAATTCAGAAGGGAAGGATCATTGCGGAATTGCTGGGTAAAATTCTATGGCCTGCGCATAAAATCAGACCAGATCATCATAAATGGTCCTTTGGGGTCTTAACATCTATACATTTACAAACCGAGTCTTATATATCCAAGACTAATGTTGAAATGCTCAAAAGGAGTTAGGATACTACCTTCTCCTTTTATGGAAGTTAAGCTCCCCAACAGAAATTTGGAGCCCAGCTCCTTTCGCGCATTCCACCTTACAAACCTTGGATTTAGACTTTAATTATTACAAAAGCCATCCAGACATTGTTGAACTTATAATTGCTTTATCTCGGAGGTGTATTCTGTACTCAGTGCTGCCAAGCCTATAAAAGTTAATAAAAAAATACATGACTTTTCTATAGGGTTTGGGGCTTTTTTGTTGTTGGGTTTTTTTGAGTTTGGTTTGTTTGTTTGACTATCCTGTACAATGAGAGAGAAAATCATATCCCTGCAAGAGAACTGATAGGCTGTCATAAAATCTTTATAGAAATAGTTCACTATTAAATCTATAGAGGTGAAATCCTGGCCCCATGGAAGTCAAGTGGAGTTTTGCCACGACTTCAATGAGATAAGGATTTTTAGAATATTTTCTATAGACTCCTAAATTTCCATAGAACCCTATTTCATCTTGTCACTGGGTACCTGGTTCCTGTGAGCAGACCAGGCCCAGTTCCCCTGTGTCAGAGCAGATGGGCCCAACTGAGCCAAATAAAGGGCTATTTTTGAGGCTATGGATAGCTAGTCCCTGCTCCCTGGACCAGAGCAGGTGAGCCCAATCCATCTTATTAAAGAGGGCTGGGCTACACCTGGGCCTCTCAAAAGCTGCTAGTGGGCAGTTGAAGGCAATTGACTGAGATAAGCTGTACCCTGGGAAGAGAAAGCCACACCGGAGTGGAGTTAGCTCCTGTGGTGGGTCCCTGAAACAAGGGGCTCACAGAAGCAGCCTTGGGGCTGTTGCTCCAAGAAGGGAGCAGAACTGACTGAGACTGGGAAACTGCAGAAGCAGGAGTGCCACAGACCCTTGGGAAGGGTAGCCCTGAAGCCTGAGGCTAAGGAATGAGTTAAAGCTCTTTTTCTGTTTGTTTGTTAACCTCTGTTAAGGAAATAAACCTCCTGTCAGATATCAGGAAGAGAAGGAGTAATTGGGGTAGGCGGGGCTGGGGGAGAAGAACTATACAGGAATGGAGCTAACTCTGGTGGTGGGTTCTGGATCAAGGGCCTAGGTGCTTAGGGAGGTAGCCCTCAGACTAGTGTTCCAGAAGGGGAACAGAACTGGCTGTGAGAAGGTTGCTGGCTGGGACTGGGAAGCTCCAAGTGGGATTATTGGAGACCCCTGGGAGGAGAGGCTATGAAACCCTAGGACAAAAGGTGAGCTGAAGAATGATTTTTTGACTGTTATGTGCTTACATTTGGACAAATAAACCTACTTTCAGACAACTGGTCATGAGAGTGAGTGCTTGTTACACTGGGAAGAAGCCCAGCCTTGTTACTTATGGTGGAGAATGCAGGCACTTCAATTGGCCGTTGTCCCAAGAGAGAGTGAGGTATATCTTTGCTTCCCAGTGAAGAGAGGGAAAACAGAGTCAGGGTGCCACAGAGTGACCTTTGGCCACAAGGGGGTACTTGGGTGGCACCCACCATATTATATGTCTCTACTAAATTCTGTAGGTCTTTGCCTTGAGGATTTGGCCTGAAGAAGGAACTTCTCCCTCCATGTTTACTAAGAAATAGGCTGTCTCATGCTTACAGTGGTCACAGTCAAATCCATTAGGAAGTTTCTTCTGTGCTGCTGACCTACTCTCTTACATTAACATAATAGGCAGCAGGTTTAAAACAAACCAAAGGAAGTTCAATGGCTATTAGCCTGGATGGGCAGGGATGGTGTCCCTAGCCTCTGTTTGCCAGAAGCTGGGAGTGGGTGACGGGATGGATCACTTGATGATTACCTGTTCTGTTCATTCCCTCTGGGGCACCTGCCATTGGCCACTGTCAGAAGACAGGATACTGGGCTAGATGGACCTTTGGTCAGACCCAATAGGGCAACTCTTATGTCCTTAACATTGTGCTGGAATGGGTTTGGGAAGCAAGCAGGGGTCTTCCCACCAACTCCTCCTCTGCTTAGCTAAAACATTAGGCAGCCTGGAGGTGATAACCTGTCCAGACCTGATATTGAGCAGCTGGCAGCTGTCAAGTGCTTGGGAAGTATCATAGACTTTAGTGGAGGATATTTAAAAAGATGTCTGCTCATATAACTGCAGCTGCTGCAATGCTCCACACCCTTCAGCAACCTCTGTGGAGATGTTGGGACATCAGGCTTGCTACAGAGCTGCACATCGATAGAGCTATGGTGATACCACTTCTATAGTATGGGAGTGAAATGTGGGCATGGAGGAAGGCTGCAGAGTGGCAGATTGTTTTTTATTCTTGTTGTCTTTGTCAGCTGCTCCATATTAAATGGTGGGACAAGATCAGCAATAAGGATATTCATACAGCCAAACCCAGCAATTGCCTCCATCATCACTGGTTTGATTTCCATGGCTTTCTTGGTACAAACATACTATTAGGATGGAAGACCAACTAATTATGAAGCATGTTTATCCAGGAATGAGATTTCATGTCCAGTGATCATGAGGAAGCCAAAAGCTTTAGTGGCATAAGATTGCCAGTGATGGACATAGACTGAATATCCAGCCAGACCATCTTAAGGACCTAACTAGAAATCAATCAAGGTGGCACTCGATCTGCAAGGAGGCTACATCCCTTTGGAATTTGCCTTGATGATGATGGAAGTGATAAATATTTAATAACTCTCCCTGTCCACAGACATGAAAATTAGAAGGGTTTGCCCCATCTCCTGGAGGTAAAACATCTCTTGCTAAAGAATTTTGAACCGCTGGCATTTCTTTATTTCTAAGCACCTGTTACAGACATCTTCCATTATTATTTCACCTGCCTAATTATCAGGATCACTATAAAAGTGACATAAAAGATGCCAAGTGATGCTAAAATCAACATTCAGAAGCAAACAGTGTGAATGTAGCACTCTGGGAAGGTACCAAGCACTAGACACCGATGTTCTCTCTGTGTCTGCAGAACAAGTACAACAAAAGCATATGTAGTGAAGCTTCCCCCCATGCAGATATACATGCACTTCAACCACCAGCTGAAGGAGGAGGGAATAGTTCAGTCTCCATATCACTTCTGCTGAGACTGCGAATGATGGCGCCAGCGTTGTGAATGTGTATCCACCAGGAAATGAAATGAGACCACATAAAAGCCCCAGATTGTAATGGTTTTGGTTATTATTGGTCTGGACTGGATGTTTCAATTGGTAACCCACTGGTGCCTGGTATTCCACCTTCCCTGAGCCGTCCAATCCCACAGAACTATGTTTTAGGAGCCTTGTGGTTATTTCTCTGCACCAGAAAACTCCGTTGATATTGGTGGGATCAGGATTGCCATTTCAGATCCCTTCCTGTTTCGAGACAATATTCATTTAATGGAATATAGAAAAGGAATAACGTAGGCCTTTTTCTCTTCCACTCCTGTCCCAAAACGTGCAGAGAGTGAGAAAGCAGCTTTTAAATCACCATGGCTTTTCTACAGCAGCTGTAAAGACTCCTCCTCCCCCCTGCACTGCCGGACTAGCAGCATATAATTAGGGGTAGGGCATGTGGCCTGAGAAGATAGATCCTTAGGAAACCCTGGCCCACATCCCAGCTCTCCAGCCTCATCCTGTCCCTTCTCCACTTCCCCCTCCCACCACCACTGGCAACCCACTCAGCTGGGTCACTCTTGTGCCACAGCTACAGTCTGTGACCTCTCAGATGGGATTCACAGGACGAGCTTGGGGAGTTAATGATGCTCTAAGATCAATGCCTGCCTTAGATGGAGTGGATTACACATCACCCCTTGCCCAGGAATGTGCTGAAAGTAATGTGAGTATTTGAGAAGTAAATTCATAGGACAGGCAGAATCAGGCCATAAATGAATAGATAACAATTGCAGCAGTATTTTGCTGCTATTTTATAGCCTATGCCTATCTGTGCTGCTCTCCTGTTCTTTTTATCAGCTGTATAGAGACTGTAAGATTACCTGGTTGGGAGATAGTTTGGGTATAATGCAGGTGAGGCCCCAGCAGCTGGTTTTCAGTGGTTCCCTTTGCGTTAAATATTTCAAGATTCCATTTCAAAAGAGCAACAGCTTTTGGTTGTACATTTTTATATTACTGCTTTTTCCAGCTGAATCCAGCATGTGGGTTACCCTCTGAGAAGAAGTTAGGCCAATAAATAGAAACAAAAGAACAGCACAGGACTTAAATTTGCTGCAAAGAACATTCTGTGCACAGCAGTCATTCAGTTTAGATATAATAATTGTACATCCAGAATATGCCTCATTCTTTACAAAAAAAAATCGAAGCCTATCCACTGTACCCAAGCAGTGCCACCACCCATCACCAGCTTCCCGAACCCAGTCATTCATCCAGCGACACAGCCCTTTAACCCTCTGCTCACATTCAAAACCCCTCACCACTCCACAATGCCCTGAGCCCACCCATTGCTGCTTCCTTACCTGCCATACTCCTTGGCAGCTGCAAAGGATTCTGGGATAGGGTAGGTCATGGGATGATTGTTGTGTTTTTTTGGCCACTTCACAGGCCACAAACCCCAAGAGAGCGGAAACCACTAGGATAGGCTACTCTTTTAAAAAAGCAGTTGTAGAATCAAAAGCAACAATGGTGAGGAAATCTCACCCTCCCCTCAGGAATCATGACAAAAAGGGATGATGAAAACCGTAGTTTTGTAAAGGGAGAAGATTTTTGCCAGTTCAGTTATCAGTCAGAAAGTTAGTCCTATTTTACAACCCACATTATTTTTAGTTATGCACAGTCACTCATACAGACTGTGACAGACTGCCTGAGGGGGTAAGGGCAGAGGAGTAAGGGAAGGGGATGGGATCATGCTGTACTGAAAATGTAAGAGAAGAGTAGACATGCAAGGGAGGGAGAGAGAGAAGTGAGGCATTGTGTTACCCTAATGTAGGGAATGATTAAAAAACAGATTTACTCACTGCTGACTTAAACATCAAATGCTGCAGGACATCTGGAAAGACCAAGATTTTGTTGCCTTTAGAAAACATGTAAATCCCATGAAACAATGAAAACCCAATTTCCAAACAACAGAGAGGCTGCCCCACAACCAGTTTGACTACGGGAAACAGAAAAGGTCATGTCCTGCTTTCCTTGGACACCCCCAATTCCCTCCGAGCATTCACAGTGTGTGCTGAATGTAGGATCAGGTATAAAGTGGGTCACATTTTCTTACAAAAATAAGAAAAAGAATCATGTTAAAAGAAGGCATTTAAGCAAAGAGGTCCAATGTTGTGTGAGGAGCAGAAGGCCACCAGTTTTGGTCTCCTATTGCAGAGCTTCTGAAATGACTTTATTATCCTTTCTTGGGAGAGGATGTTGGCAGTATCATTTAGCAGCATCTCCTATTATCTGTCCTTAAGAAACAAGCTTCCATGCGTGGGATCTCTCTCTGCCAATATGGGAGAAAAGAGAGTGCTACCTCTCTTTCGTAACAACGTCACCACCCCTTCACCTCAGGAACGCTGCAGATGCTCCTCTGCTCTTGGGATGCGTCTCCATGGAGCTTCGGAACAGGGTTGACACCAACTGGGTAGGGAGCTAACTGAACTCTGCTGTACTCCCTCCACAGAGCCTGCCAATGTCTGAGTGGGTGTTAATGCTGCTTCCTTCTAGGCCCCTCCCCAGCAGCTGCAACAGGCCCCATTAGGTGGCAGCAAGGCTCCTGCTGGAGCCATCCTGACAGGCGTAGTGGGGGACAAGAGGACTAATAATGAGGTTATTAGTGCAGGAGTCTCCTGTCACTATAGACACTTTCCCACAGAGTATCATAATCCATGAGGTTGAAGGACCTCATTCTCTGCTAACCCTCTTAGCCCCCTTCCCCCTTGCCAGTTAGGAAGCTTAGTAAGGTTCGTATCCCTGGGTTTGCCTGCCCCTATGTTTGCCTGCCTCCTTGTAGATGTCACCAGGCAAAAGGGTAATCTGGCCAAGTCCTTCTTTTAGTCACAGCAAGAGCAGAAACCACCCAGTCTATCCCCCAGTTACAGCAAAGGGGAGCCAAGAATGAACACAAAATTAGCAATACATTGAAAATAAAAAAATACAATATTGCCGCAAGCTGTCCTTCTATTGAATGTTTATTGCCTTGCCGTGAATGTGCTGTAATTTTCTAACTCATCACTTTACATAATAGCAAGGTAGGGAACTAATACATGTGTGCATGAGAATAGAGTAGGAAAAGGTGTCTATTATTGTATCTCCTTGACCCAAGACATGAGTTGGGCTCTATTAAAATTGCTCTTTTCTGATGACTATTAAGTATTCACTCTTAAATGCTTCAAGCAGTGGAAGCCAGACTTGCTGCTGCAAAGCTGGTAAATAATATGAGCTAAACCTTGTCAACAATATTACAGGAGGAAAAAGAAACCTTATACTTTTTTTTACTAGTTGTTCTCAGCCTAACCTAAGGGCTCCCCTTATATCAACTTTAAGCTTGAAAATGATACACTGTGCTTGCAGTAATAAAGAAGATAGGAGAGGAAGCTATTTTTTCAGTCTTTGTATTCTCCAGGGTAATTGTGAATGCAACAGAACAAAGGAAAATGGACTGGAAAGCCATCCATCTTTGGGACTCAAATTAATGGCCTTACACATACAACACAAAGGCTATGTCCCTTTATTAGTCACTTACCTGCTACATCTTGAGAGAGGGGGAAACAGAAAGCCAGGAGAAAGTGAAATAAATTCCAAAGTAGCTACTGCACTGACCCTCTCGGAGGAATATGTTTTGTAGGATTGAAAAATTCTAATTGTAGAAAGAGAGGAACAATAAAACTGATCTGCAGTGTTGCTCTAATGAGGTAGAGAGGTCACTCACTAGTTTCAGCAGGGCAGTCCGTCTTTGCCGGTCCTTCTGGAGTTTATAATTCCAGCTCATCAGAAATTGGAACAGTCACAGACAAAAACTAAGTAGAAACAGTATGGGTGAAATCCTAGCCCCTTTTGAAGTTAATGGCAAAACTCCCATTGACTTCAGTGAGGCCAGGATTTGGCCCAGAGAGAGATTTGTTTGTCCCTCAAATAGGGTCACCTAACATAGTGAATTGTGGGATTCTTTCCCATTGTTCCAGGAATATCACATGCAGTAAAACATAAAATTCGGTCCATGGGATCTCCTTGCAGTTCTACTGTACAAGAGTATGTGTGTGTACCCCTCTACTCAGCACAGAGCTCAGAGCTTCTCCTGTCCCCCTCCCCCCCGCGCGAATGCAATTAAGCCTTGGTTGTGGGTATTCACCCTGCCATGATGTGGGGGGGAGAGGGGAATGAAGTAGGGTCAGTTTCATATAGTAACGCCACGCTGCATTCGTGAGCTGAGAGTTTCACAAATTCACCCTTCGATTCAGCGTGAGAAAGTGCAGTTTGTTGCAGAGACCTTTGCCACCGATAGCCCTACCGCTTGCTCAGCAAAAGGTACTGCTGCCTAGAGGAACTATGGTAGAGGAGGGGCCTGGATTTGCCCTTTGGTGAATTGATACCTGTTGCAGTATTGTCATTCCTACGCGTACAAAAATCCTGAGATTGTCTTAAAAATATGGGATTTTAATTCAATGCTTTTGCAGTGATTTTTAACTGCCTTGTGTTTTTCTTAAATCTTGGGTCATGTTTCCAATTTCTTCTGTGCAAACAAGAGGGCTAGAAATGTTTTTTTCCCTTCATATTTTTTTTTCCCCTAATGAAAGCTGAGATTCTCATGTAATCACATGATTCTGGGAGCTGGGACTTTAATAAAAATATGCATGGGAAAATCACAAGAGTTGGCCATACTGCATCAAGTGTTCTGTGCCAACCATCCGTCAAAAAACTTGGCCTGGCAACATGCAGGGCCAGGAGGGATCAGGCGTGGGAAGGCCAGGGAAGAGATGTAAATACCTTATTGAGTATCTGTGTTATTTTCTTGACACCCTTCTCTTTCTTCTCCCTGCCTGCAACCCCCTTTGTCCACTTGGGACCCTTAATTCTTCTCCTTTGTTACATTTAGTTTGTATGCTCCTATGTTGCCAACTCTCATGATTTTGTCATGAGTCTCATGATATCTGGTATTTTACTTAAAGCCTCAGTGCCCGTCAAGAATGATTATGTGAGAATCTCAGCTTCCATTTAAAAAAAAAAAAAAATCCTGTGAACATTCTAGCCTTCTTTGCAGAGAAAAGCTTGAAACTGTGACCCAAATGTGCCCTGGATACTCAAAAGCCATAAGGCAATAAAAAGAACCCCTACGTGTATAATTTAAAAAAAATATATCATGATTTTTAAGTCAGTCTCATGATTATTTGCAGGCTGATGTATGATATTCGAATTTTTGGGTTGGGCAACACTGATGTTTTTCAAAGCAGGGACCATCACTTGTTTTAAGAGATGCTTACCAAATTTGAGTGCTGGAATAATAAGAAAAACTATAAATGTAGGACAAATCCTATTAGGGTGACCAGATGTCCCGATTTTAAAGGGACAGTCCCAATTTTGGGGTCTTTTTCTTATATAGGCTCCTATTATCCCCCACCCTCATGCCAATTTTTCACATTTGCTGTCTGGTCACCCTAAATCCTACTCACATAAATAGTCCCACTGAAGTCAAAGAGTTTATTCTTGTGAGCATAGTCTTGCCATTGCAGAGGATGAATTAGTTGATGAGCACGAGCTGTGATTTCTTCATTAAATGTATCAGCTCTTGCTTTGGTGGATAATTTTCTGAGTCGAATATATAATTCCTAAAAAAAATGGCATTCAAGAGAAACCTATGGAATTATCCGATATCTTCAAACACCAGGGTCCTCATTACATCATCGTGTAAAGGAAAGGGACTATATGACACTGCACCCCATATTCTTCATAGTGATATTATTATGATATGAGTATATCATAATTATGATTAATTTTATGCAAGATGGGTCATGTGAGGTATCATTGGAAAAGTTATGATTTGCTGAATATGATTATCCTAATGGAATGCATGTATTATTTTTGTATCTGAAGTTATGAATATTGATTATGTATGTGTATTTCAAATGTAGTTTACACCTGGGTGACACCCACTAGGCAAGATGCTTTCAGTCTAGATTGTGGGTGGGGAAGGGCCTATTCAGGGTAATGAGCCATTAGGGAAAACAATAGGTCTTAGGAGAAGCTTATCTCCCACCAGGTGAACCTTCCTGAGAATGCTTCAGACAGCCTGTAAGTAATGGGTGCTATGACTCAGCAAGGTATGCAAGGGCCTGTGACCAGGCCACATAACTCTGGACTCCATCTTGGGATGTCAGTGGTTTCTAACAAATTGAGGTTTGGGACAAAGGGTTCCCACCATATGCATAAGCTATATAAGACAGGGAGTGACATCATCAGCTGTTCTTCACCCCCCACATAAGAAGACTCCTGGAAACACTGAGGAACAAAGACTGAACTGGGGGAAGTGCTGGACCCAGGCTAAAGGGATTTCTAGCCTGTGTCTGAAAGACCTGGGGATTCCAAGCTGTAAAGCAAGTGCAGCTTGTCCTTTAAGAATCTGCAGCCTGCTTGTATCATCTCTCAGGTTGAGAGATTGGATATAAATTATCAGTTTATCTAGTATGTTAAGCTTAGTTTGCGTTTTTGTTTATTTACTAGATAATCTGCTGTGATCTGTTTGCTATCTGTTTGCTATCACTAAGGTTTTATCATGGATATTTTTAGTAAAAGTCATGGACAGGTCATGGGGAATAATGAAAAATTCACGGAAGCCCCCTACTTGTCCCAGATTGTTACTAAATATATCCATGATAAAATGAGGAGCCTGGGCAGCTGCAGGTGAGCAGGGAGCTCCAGCATCCCACTCCACTGGTGGCTCTGAACTCCGGGGGTTCCCCTTGCCACTACAGAGGCTGGGAGCTCCTGCGGTCCCTCCTGCCAGAGAGCTGCAGTGGTCCCCCCTGCCACTGGCAGAGGCGGAGAGCTGTGGGGGTCCCTGTGCCACACAGGGTGGGGTCCCCATGCTGCCTGGGGCAGTGGGGAGCAGCAAGGGGCCCCAGGGATCTCCCCTGCTACCCGCGGAGGTGGAGAGCTGCAGGGATCATTCCTGCCGCCCACGGCAGTGGGGAGGTCTGGGGGTTCCCTCGCTGCCCATGGAGGCGGTGAGCTGAGAGGGTCCCCCCTGCTGCCTGTGGTGACAGGGAACACTGCAGCTCCCAGCCGGGGTTGGCTGAAGTTCTTCTTCCGTGACTAAATCGCAGCCTTACTTATATTCACTTAAAATCTATCTTTTATATTTAATTAACCTGTTTTATTTTTTAAATTATACCCAGTGTGCCTTTAAGTGAAATGTCTGAGGAAAAATCTCAGCTTCATTTAACACAGGCTCTTTGTATTTCCTTTTCACCTTGAGGGAGGGGTGAACTCCGAGCTTACATTGTATAGGTCCCTGTGCAGCACAAGATGGTATAATTTTGGGTTTATGCTCCACTGGGGGTGCATGCCTGGGGAGCTGGGAGTTACCTTCGCTGTAGCCTTTCTATTGTTGGTTCATGCAGTGGCTGGTCAGCCTGCATGTAACTGCAGCTCAGTGTGTCCCTGCCTGTGTGAATGCTGGTGGGAGTGTATGACTGGTAGTGGTCTGCAGCTTGTCACAGCAGCATAGTGTGAGAGGGAGCCCAGGCTGGTGGGTCAGAGGGCTCAGTGGTACCCCAGTTCCAGGTGGCACCCATGGGGGAACCCGTCACAGAACTCATACATGCATATGTTATAAATTGGCTGTCTCTTAGCTTTGGAAACAAATACGTTTTCAGTATGTCTTTTTATTATTAATTATTATTTATAAATTGAACATGTCAAAGTTAGCCAAACAGACGGGGAAGGCTTTTAAGGAGGTACATGACAATGAAAGGTCCAGGGGTTCTTCCCCCAGATAGAGTTGACCCATCACACACACTCACACTCTCTCATTCTCTTCCCATCACACACACATTCTCCCCCTCTCCCCAGCCAACTCACACATGTTCACACTTTCTCTCCTTCCACAGCAGACACATACACACACATGCTCTCTCTGCCCCCCAACACACAAGTGTGCTCTCTCCATCCACTCATATCTGTATTCCATCACACACACACATTTTTAGGCTCTCCCTCTATCATTCATACATGCAGACATTCTCGCTGTTAGAAGCAGGTTGACTGAGCAGTTAAGGCAGTCCCTGAGACCCTCACTGCACTGAACAGCTGCCAGTTCACCAGGGCTATGAGGAGTTGGTGGGAAACAGTTGGCTAGGAAGTGCCTTCAGACACTTCCCTGTAGCCACAGACCTCATTAGATGTGTGGATGAATTTAGTGCTTGTGAAATGACTGAAGACCTGTTCTGTGTATACAGAGAGATGAAGCATAGGCAACAGCAGTGTACACTTCCTCCACAATGTGCTCCTACCTTGACCTGGGAAAATGTCTCTCTCCATATCCCATTCCATGCATAGCCTCTGCTATGTGACTGCCAACAGGGCTGCCTCTCAGTGCCAATTGTTGCAATGTTTTGTGGTTGGTTTTTGTTGTTGTTGTTGTTTTTTTTTTTTTTGTGATGTGGAAACTTGTCTGCCTGGAAGTAGAATGACAGACCATCAAACTCATTTCACATAGGCCACCAAACAGCGATCACGTTTGCAGGATAGTTCTTGGAAATTAAAATGGCAACAAATAAATACCAAAGGTGGGGAGCAAGAAGTGTGTGATTTATGCTTTGTGATTCTATGCATGCAAAGTTTGCATAGCTGAGAAATAACCATTTAAATGCTGGGCTTTATTATTCTCCTGAGACCAACACCACACATTTCCAATGAATGGTTTCTATTTTTCCTCTTCTTTTCTGCTGACAAGGTCCCAGTTATTAGCTATGAAAGATAAGCTATGAGCAATAGAGCAATTATGCAAAACAAAATGATTCCAGCATCTGACTGGACATATTCGGACCACTATTCATTGGACTTGACTGTAGTCAAGGGGACGAAACATGATTTTCTGTTAGTAATTTTTTGTGAAAAGATGGATGGATGCATTCATCCAGCTGGGAAGCTAATAAACTCCCCCTTTAATCTTCCCAGCAAGAACATGGCTATATCTCTGAAGATAACCTATTATAATCTGTGCAATGGCATGTCACTACAGGCAAAAATCACACTGAAGCCAAAGAGTCGCATTAGAAATATGGGTCAGGACTGGTGGGCTGTTTGAATTCCCCTTTATTAAACATGCATTACTATATATATTTAGAGACCATTAAAAAGTTAAATACAGGAGTGGAGTCCAGCAATGCACTGTACTTACAGCATTTACTAATATTTAAGAAGCCTGAAGGAATCAGGGAATTGTCATAGCAAATGCATAGGGTCTTTGCTAATATAAATTAATTACAACTGATCACTCCAAGGAAGTGTCAAGGGGAAGAGGCAGAAATATCTAATGTGGTCATGTAAAACAACAGGAGAGCTGCATGCAAACATCCAGCTGTACTTTTCAATGACAGCACAAACTAACCAGTCTGGACAGGCCAACAGAGCTCAATTTGTCTGTTTTCTTTTCCCCCTAGATCGTGCAGGCTGCAAATTTCACACATATCAGATACCTCTCAATCATGTCTGGTATGCATGTCCATACCTGAGATAACAAGTCTTAGGAGATCCTCCAGGTTGTAATGGCACTAGCTTGTGTGTGTGTATAAAAGAGCTTGGAAAAGAGGAGACTAAAGGGGGATATGATAGAGGTATATAAAATTATGAGTGATGTGGAGAAAGTGAATAAGGAAAAGTTATTTACTTATTCCCATAATACAAGAACTAGGGGTCACCAAATGAAATTAATAGGCAGCAGGTTTAAAACAAATAAAAGGAAGTTCTTCTTCACACAGCGCACAGTCAACTTGTGTAACTCCTTACCTGAGAAGGTTGTGAAGCCTAGGACTATAACAGCATTTAAAAGAGGACTGGATAAATTCATGGAGGTTAAGTCCATTAATGGCTATTAGCCACGATGGGTAAGGAATGGTGACCCTAGCCTCTGTTCGTTAGAGGGTGGAGATGGATGGCAGGAGAGAGATCACTTGATCATTACCTGTTAGGTTCACTCTCTCTGGGGCACCTGGCATGGCCACTGTCGGTAGACAGGATACTGGGCTAGATGGACCTTTGGTCTGACCCAGTACGGCAGTTCTTATGTTCTTTTGTGTGCGCGCGCATGTGCTATTGTTCTCAATTGGATGGTATGCCTGTGTATTCTGTTGGCATCAGCTGTAATCTCTGCTGTACATATAGGATTTTCTGGTAGCATATCTATGCTACTCACATCTTTAACTCATCCCTTATTAAATAAGGTAGGCTGTTTCTTTATTTCACCCACTCCATTCAAAGAATTCTGCCCAAATGCTGTAAATCCATTTGCCAGCGGCCCTGTCAAAGTGTTCCAGAAGAAAAACAAATTTATCCCAAGCCCTTGTTCTAGAAGTTCCCCTTCACAACTGTCTCAGTGCTGCTCTGATTATAAACATGGTTACTTCTATTATGGGTATGCACATTTCACTAGCTGCCATCAATCTGTCACCTATTTAACTTTATTTAAGTTACTCCATTACCTTAAAATGTACTCAGCCTTGGGCAGATATTTCAAACTTCCCTGGCAGACAGGAATTGCAGGTAATGTATTTGTGTCAATCTAAAAAGTACTTGTATGGCCCCCATCACTGTAGTATCTGAGCATCTCTCCATCTTGAAGGTAAGGCAGCTCTGCTTTACTATCCCCATTTTACATATGGGAAACTGAGACACAGAGAGCCTAAGTGACCTGCCCAAGGCCACACACAGTCTGTAGTGGAGCAGAAAAATGAACCCAGCCACCCAAGTCTCAGGCTAACAACAGCTAGACCATCCCTGCTCCATCAGAGGGGCAGATTCTGTGCTACACCTCCTGAGAGGCAATGCACAGAAGGCACAGCCAGGTGTATAGGCGTAAAGGTGGCTTTAAACCACCTTTGTGCCCTAGGATCCTGGGATGTTGCATGGAATGAGATAAATGCCAATACATAGTGCAGTGTTGGTGTAGCCGGGTTGGTACCCAAGATATTAGCGAGATAAGGTGGGTAAGGTACTATGTTTTATTGAACCAGCTTCTGTTGAGACACAAGCTTTCGAGCTTACACAGAGCTCTGCTACCAGACTCGAAGAAGAGCTCTGTGTAAGCTCGAAAGCTTGTCTCTCTCACCAGCAGAAGTTCGTCCAATAAAACACATTACCACACCCACCTTGTCTCTCTCTAAAATATGTTAGAACAGACCTGGGGCTGCTCTGACTTAAAACCACCTTTCCACAGCTGCCTATGGCCTGCACTATAGCCAAGAATCACCACATGACTGAGTGCTAGGACCATGCCCTGTCACCTCCCGCATGCTTCCTAGACCAAGGCCTGTAGTGATTGTAGGGAAGTAACACAGGCTACTTAAGTTAGTCCTACATGAGGGATGGCCAACTAGTCCTACACCAGGGAGCTAGAGGTGCCAACTTTCCAATGTGCCAGGGGTGCTCGCTGCTCAACCCCTGGCTCTGCCACAGGCCCTGCCCCCACTCCACCCCTTCCCACTCCCTCCCCTGAGTCTGCCGTGCCCTCGCTCCTTCCTCCTCCCCCCCCCACCTCCTGCACTCCACGAAACAGCTGATAGGGAGGTGCGGGGAGGGAGGGGGAGCTGATGGGGGGGCTGCCGACGTATTACTGTGGCTCTTTGGCAATGTACATTGGTAAATTCTGGCTCCTTCTCAGGCTCAGGTTGGCCGCCCCTGGCCTACACTGCTCCTACACTAGAGGAATTCTCTTCCAGTCTGTTTACTGACACTTTATGGTCTTTATATTCTGCTGGAGCAGCTTAGGAGGCAGGGGCCAGAATGAGCTCCTAAATCTCAAGAAGGGACCAACCCTTACAGCCCCAGTCCTGTAAGTCACTGAGTATTCTCTTCTCCCATTAAAATCAAAGCAAATTAAGAGATTGTAAAATAAGTATTGCTATCAGTATATAACATCTGATGTCTATTTCCAGCTCTATGCACTACACAGGAATTCAGTTTTGGTTTCTAACAATACTGAAAAATGTTATGCTTGAGCCTGCAGCCTTGATGATTGATGGTACCTCGGCCCTTCCTAAAGTACCTGGATGTCTTGTTCTCTTATATAAATAAGACACGAAGCATAGTTTTCTCTTGCAGTTCTGATAGTCTTGTGGAGATAGGACCAGCAAGTTGTTTAATAAATGCACAAGCAGTGTGCTAGAGGATCATTTTTCTTTTATTAATATCTCAAGATCTTTCAGAGGATCAAGAGGACAGTTTAATTAGAGCCAGGCAAGAGCTGTTAAGCAAAACTAAAAAATGCAGACTTTGTTTGCAAATCTGAGGTTTAGTGGCATTTTCTGTCAACACACTTTAAATAATACAAAGCTCACTCTAAAGAAAAAAATACACATAAGGCACTCACACAAGCAAGCCCAGAGGTCTTCATTTTTCATAAATCAGCACTCATATGAGATGAATCTGAGCTGGAAGAGGATAAAACTGTTTTCAACGACAACAGAAGCCTGAGGAATCACTTACAGAATTGGAAAATTGGTTGTTTCTCTGAAACCGAACTGTGCTGTTCAGTGTTTGAGCAAACTAGCTAGTCTGGAAAAGACATAAAGGAAAGAATGTATACTTGGGGAGGTAGTACGTCACGGGAGATGTAGTCTGGCCAGGGAGCCTGGCCCATAGAGGAGAATGCAAACATGAAGAAACCAATATATATCTCCATAAGACACCCCAGAAGCATTTCCAAAAGATTTTTTTTTTTTAATCCCTGGAAGGCATAGACCTTTTGTGAAAAATTTTGCTAAGTCAAAACCCAATCTTCTGTCAGCAATGAAAAACATTTTCACCAGCCCTATGTCTGTGGAAATCAGTAATCCTTTGTCTTCGGTGTACAGTATTTTTTAAGTTATTGACGCATGTGCTTAGCCTTACACACAAGAGCAGTTGGTGGCACTATGGGACTACTCGCCAAGTTAACAATGTACTTGTGCTCTATTACATCAGGCCCTAATGACCTGTTTAACTAAAGCAGTATGTGTTATTTTTTATCAAGGAGATTTGTGTTTCATTTCATTTAGATCAAATTCAAACAGAACTAGGTGCTTCCAGGATATTAATGAGTGAACTCAAAGAAGAAAGGGAATTTTCTTTAGTACTGTTTAATGGCGCCAATGGGTCCCCTTCTATCCTTAGATGTTTGCACCTATCAGCATCAAATGGAGCCACATGTCTGTATCTTAGAGCAAAATTTGGCCTTTGTCTCTGAAGCTACTCTGGAAAGTAAAAGATGTGATGGCTAGAGAAATGTACTAGAATACTCTAACCATGTTTATGGTAATAATTAAACTATAAAGGTAAGTATAGTAACCTCCAGATAACTCTGAGGACTCTAACAAGAGAAACAGACTATGAAGAGTGACCAAATGGAAGAATGCCTGTTAAATATGTTTATGAACTGCTCACTCTGAGTTGATTCTAAGCATTAACAAAGAAAGGGAATTGCCAAGGTGAAATATCATTCCCTTGAAGGGAAGTCATTTATCATTGTAGTTAAGAACTTGGATTGTCAGCCTTGATAAATGAAATGGTCCATTGATATAACTCCACTCGCTGATGCATGGCTTCAATATATAATGCTTAATTAGGTGTAGTAGATTAACTTATTTCTATATAAAGTGTTTGTGTTTTATGGAATGAGTGATTTAATTAAAAAGGCTCGTGCAGAATCTTGTCTCACATCATATCCCTGCCTTTCCACCGCAAGCAAAATTTCCAAACTGAAATCATCAGACAGAGAAAACCTCAGCAAAATTAATTTTATCCACTGGAAAATGATGTTAAATGTATTGTCTCCCTTGATATACACGTTATATCTGATTTTTTTAATCTTTTGAAAAAGACTTTAGGATATAAAAATTTTCTCTATCTGAAATCAGTGCAGGCTTTGAAGCTAGGATCCAAATAGAACTCTATTAATTAAACAATAACTTCCTTAGGATCTAGTTAAGGTTGAACATGTGTACCAGTGAACTCTACCTACCACCTAGAAAATACATTAAAACTTACCTACTATAAAAGTTCTTCCTTACTTGCCTTGGCTGATAGTAAGAGACACAGCAATATATAGCATGAAGAAAATGGTTACATCCTTTAAGTATTCTTGTTCAGTCTTTCTAAATTTTTAATGGGTTAGTTTGAGGTTGGGGGGGATTAGTGGAAAAAGTAGCCAATGTGTCTTTTTTGATATATTTATTGCCAATAAGTTTTATAACATAGAAACGACTAGGAACATAGGAATTGCCGTACTTCTTCAGACCCACAGCCCTTCTGGTCCAGTATCCTGTCTCCAAAATTGACCAGAACCAGGGGCTCATCCTGTGCTCATTGCAGTCAATGGCAAAACATCAAGCCCTAGATGCCCAAAGGAAGTAATAAGAAACCCAAAGTAGGCAGTTGTGGGATAATCTATCCCCCATATTAGGTGGTTGTGGAATAATCTGTCCCTCAGGGAGATCTAATCCTGATCCTTAACAGTTTGAGACTGGAAGCATGAGGTTTTATATCCCTTCCAATTTTTGACCATTAGTAGTTAAACAAAATTATATATATATAACTAATAAAGGAATTGAGAAGACAGACTGAGAAGCTATATTTTCTGACTGAAACAGTAAACATATGTAGTACGTTATATTGATTAATATTAAAGTTTCTCAAGATGTGTTATACCCATATTCGTTCTGTCATAATAAAATTAATGAATTTCTGAGGAAGGCAAAAGACACATATAAAGAAAAACAACATACTTATTTTCCATTTGTGGTCTCTCATATCTACAAGGCTACAAAGTAGCAGCCAAATTTTCTATTCTAAGAGTCCAAAGTCATTAATTTCCATGTGTGTATTTAATTATGTTTTTATTTTTTTAAAATGAAACAGGAACATTGCAGTCAGAAAACCTTCACTGTAGCTGCTGGAAATTCAAGAACACAGAACTTTCACTAAAACGTGAAAAATAATCCATACAGATGCAAACAAATATTCACAATACTTAAGGGCTATTTACATAACACTATCAGCAGGAAGAAAGTGAGAGGGGCACCTATATATATGCACCTACTCAGTCGTTAGTAGGGTGACAGATATCCCATTTTATAGGGACAATCCCAATATTCGGTGCTTTGTCTTATACAGGTGCCTATTACCTACCACACCCTGTTCCCAAAGGAACAGGCTCACCTGTGCAGGAACACGCGGGGCCTGTATAAAGCCAGGTAGCTGGCTGCAGACAGGTGCTGCAGTCATTCCCTGAGTGGAGGGAGTTGGCAGGCTATCAAACCTAGAAAGGAGGGAAGCCAGTTAGGTAGGAAAAAGCCCAGGGAAACAGCAGCAAAGGGTAGGATGGTACAGAGACATTGGCTGCTTGTTACAGAGTCCCTGGGCTGGAATCCAGTGTAGAGGGTGGCCTTGGGTTCCCCTACCAGCCACTGGAGAAGTGGGTAGGGCATTAGAGATGCCAGCCAATCAGCAGGTCTGGAAAGACTGTGAATTCCTCAGAAGGGGAGGACCTTAGTGACCTGGCTTAAGGGCCACACCACGAAGTGGAGACTGCAGTTTCTGGAGTGAGAGGGGCTGCACATTGATATAGGATGGGGCAAGACACCACCAGAGGAGGAACACAAGCCTGACAGAACTAATTCCCAGGATGGCCAGCAGGAGGTGCCACCGGTGATGAGTGGACCCCAGGACAGGCCGTGATCCAGTAAAATATGCAAAGCACAGACATAACTTTAACCATATGAGTATTCCCACTGATATCAGTATTTTATTAAGGCTTCTATTGTGTAATTCATTCATGTGTTTGGAGCCTCAGTGGTGTTCTCTGCAGAAGCAGAGATCCACATGAAGCAAATTGTAGAATCAGGATCTAGGTCTTTGGGTTTTTTTTCAAAATGAGATCTCCTAATTAACAAGAATATAATTCAGTATAATCTTATTTTTGTAAATAATTATTTTTATTAAGTTTTACAGACTACCAAAGTCATAGAAAGGACTAATGAAGGTAATTGCTAACAATTCCCCCCTCACCCTCCCAATATTATCTTTATTTCTACAAACTACATTCTATTATCCTTCTGGTGTCCTGGAAGTCTTCCTTTAGCAGCGCAAATTGTATCATCACTGCTTATTTTTCACCTTGGAACATACTGGCCTGTGATCATACATTGTCCTTTAGTGAACTCAGTTCATTTCGCTGTACGTGTATGTGTGGAATCTCAGTGTGATTAGAATTTAGTTACTGCAAAATGCATGTTTTGCAATTGATTATTGGAAAACCAAATGAGCAAAGCCTTCTCTCTATTGTCCACATGAGAGAAGGGGAGTGTGAATTAGAGAATTCCAATATCACACATCACTAAAAAAAAAGTTCAGCTTAATACGGCTTGAAAATTAATGCTACCTACATCAGGAAAGTGTTTAAAAAAAAAATCTACCGTTCAGCATTAGAATTCCTGCTTCTTGCTAAGAATGAACACATGCTATAAAACATACCTCACACAGCACATACATTCAAAACTCACCCATTCTAGAGGATTGGCTTTATTAAATAAAGAAATTAACAACAATCAAACCTTTTCTCCACCGTTAACTTTTCTACTTCAGCACTGCTGGTCCCACACCCATGATTTTCTTAACCTCTAATGAGCCACTCCCACTTCCCTAATATTCAGATAACAAGAGGTAGGTTACAGGCTACCTATACTAGTAAACAGAGTTGGGCAAATAACCAATTTTTCAATTTGGAAACTAAACCAAAAAAAGAAAATAAAAATTGTTTTGGATCGAACCACACAAAAAAAGTTCAAATTTCTTGGACAAACAAAAATTCTGAAAAATTAGATTTGGGTTGAATACAATATTTCAGCCTGACATGAAATGTTTATGTTCTGGGTTGGCTTTTTTTTTTTTTTTTAATTGGTTTTAAACTGAAATTCAGGGAAATTCCAAAACAAAATGTTTAATTTCAGAAACAACAAAACAAACAATTTTAACATTTATGAATTTGTTTAACTGAAACTATTTGCCAGTTGACCCAAATTCATGAACAGTTTTGGTCACCCCAAATCTTCAGTTTTTTGGCAAAAAAAAATCCATTTGCATTTCCAGCTCTATTAGTAAGTCAACACTAAACATCTCCTGGCAGGATCACCACCACCTACTAACAGGATAGATTCACGAGAGGATGCTGCCACACCTTTACACTAAGGGCAGGTCTACACTAACCCCCCAATTCGAACTAAGGTACGCAACTTCATCTACTTGAATAATGTAGCTGAAGTTCGAAGTACCTTAGTTCGAACTTACCTTGGTCCAGACGCAGCAGGCAGGCTCCCCCGTCGACTTCGCGTACTCCTCTCGCCGAGCTGGAGTACCGCAGTCAACGGCGAGCACTTCGGGGTTCGACTTATCTCGTCCAGACAAGACGCGATAAGTCGAACCCAGAAGTTCGATTTGCTTGCCGCCGAACTACCAGGTAAGTGTAGACCTACCCTAAGGCTTCAAGTCAGTTTCCCACTGCCATGCAATCCTTCACTGTCACCCCACCTGATCTGCACCACCCACGCATCCAGCACACTTTCTATAATAAGCCTCGGGTATTTGTTTTTCTGATTTGGGTCAATTATAGAGATAGGACTGAGATATGAAGTTCAGATCTAGGTTTGAGTGTTCCTAAGTTTCAAGTATGGTATAAAGGAATTTCAGATCTGCTTTCCATTTTGGGTCTTTTATCAATTTTCAGCTGATAACCTCTATATCTTTTAGGATCGTTTCCATTGTTTTGAGATTGCTCACTACCACATAAAGATGTTTCCTCTAGGAACATAATTTAAACAAGTATGTTTTATGGACACCATGCATTCGTACATGTACATGGACCATTTGATTGAAATCCTAATGGCATAAATTAGGAATCATTATCTGGGCTGTTATTTAAAATGGATTTTTATGTATGATTAAGATCCATAACATACTGTGCAGAATAAGCCAAACACAAATGCTTGGTTTCGTGTCAGCAAAATGCATTGGTTCTGGCCAAAGAGAATGTACTGCACATCATGTTTTTTCTATAAACTGATTATTTAAACCACAGCTATTGCCCCAGTTCACATGTTAAGCTAGCATCTAAACACCATGGGATACCTTTTCAGTGCAGCGTGTGGTTTTGATGTTGACTGGAATTGTGCTGCTAAATCCCCATGCATCATGCCAAATCAGTTATTTAATACTAGTATGTTAATTAGAAGCACAAATAAGAAGAGGTTCAGCTTTCTGAAAGCAAAGGGTTTTTGTTTTAATCCCTTTTTTCTAGCAGCCCTAGTGAGAAGTGGGATTATTGCATAACTGCTTATATCCCTCTCCTCCTATATGATTAAAATATCACACAGTAGCTAAAGTGACCATTACATTTAATTAAAACATTTATTGGAGTCTATCAGATTGAAAAAGCACATGAACCATTTATCAGAGCTTGGTAGACCCAAGTCTATTATTCTTAGGGAGGCAACATAGATCAGTAGACAGGGCACTAAGATGGATTTCTATTCCTTTCACTGACCTATTGTGTGTCCTTTTGCGAGTCACTTCCACCTGTCTATGCATCCATACCTAAAATGGGCTAATGATACTTATTCCTCTTTGAAAAGCACACTGAGATCCATGAATGAAAAGGCCGATATAGGCACTGGTGTACTGCAGTGGTGAATCAGGGATCAAATCAGTGGAAACTGCAGGTTGATCAGACTTATGATTTAGGAGCCTAAAACAAGGAATTAGGAGTCTAGCTTTAGGCAGCTCTTTTTTAAAAAAACCTTGGCCAGGTCCCGTCACTGAATTATTCCTATGGCCTTCATTTCCATTGTACCTAAATGTCTCTCAGTATATAGTGTATTTATCCTTAAAACACCTCTGCGAGGTAAGGCAGTTTTACAGAAGAGAAACAGAAGCACAGAAAGGCTAATTGATTAATCTCACATCACATTGGTGGCAGTGCAAAAAACCTAAACAGGGCTCTCAAGTCCTAGGCTTGTGCCCTAACCACTGGAGAATCCTTCCTATAATATCTTCTTCCTCTTTCCTCCAGATCCATCTATCTTTTCAGTTCATCAGAGTTTTCTTCTGTGTGTCCTGTAGTTCATTTTTGTAATGTGAAGAAAGAGTGAGTGAGTGAGAGAGAGAGAGAGAGAATGTTGCAAGGGAGATGTTGGGGGGTATTCCCTTTTAAATCACATAGCATCTTTTAACGCCCACTGATACACGGGAAGTTTTCACACCTTAAGTAGGCACCTCTCTTCTAGGACCTAGGCTGAGACACTGATATCACAGAGATCTCCAAACAGCTATCAGATGGCAACAGCTTTCTGGCATTACCTTCCTGGGCTCCATACAAAACACAGACAGATTCCTGGTTCACTGTTGGACTGCACCTTGCGTAATCATGTACACCAGTGAAAAGTCGGTGTAAAACTCTACTGTTCAGATTTATATCCACTTTGCACTGGTGTAAACGAATACACAAGGTGCAGGATAATAGAGAATCAGGCTTTTCCTATATAGCTTATTACTAATAGGTCCTGTGCCCTATTACCTATCCTCTAAGCCAGCCAGTCTCCCTAACTATCAGCACTTTAATATATTCAGTTAGCACTTCAGTACTTCCTGCCTCTTATCCTGCAGTAGACATCTCTTTGTTTGGATCTGTAGCCTTTGGAGGATAGTCTTTGGGTCAGATTCTGCTCTTACTTTCACTGGTGTGAATCCTAAACAACTCCATTGACGGCACAGGAACTCAGCACAGTTACTCACTGAGCTCCGAATCCACCCCTTTATCTCTATAACGTCTTCTGATATTTTCTCCAGTTGTAGCTTTAAAACCGTGTTTTGTATAATTATTCTCACATGTGTCCTCATCATTACCTGCCTTGTTCTGCCTGGCGGGAGGTGGTGTCTTGCAGCTGTTCATAGCAGATCCCCGTGGAGTTGAAAATAAAGGCAGCCTGGTTGCCATTCAAGATATTTTATAACCAGCTTCAAAGATTTAGTAATATACAACCCACTGTCTCTGCCTTTCAGGCAAGTTTTTTAGCGGTTCCCTCCCTGATATTCAGTGACAGGCAATGTCTCTCTCTTTTTCCATTCACTCCAGGGCACTAAGTGGCTCCATTTTACCAATTATTTAACATGTATAAAGTTTTTATTGCTTTTAAAATCAAATTGGTCACTTACCTGACTTGAATTTACTCTTAGTAAGAAACAGCAACTCTTAAATAGCATCTAATGCAACATGTGGAATTCGACCTCAATCGTGCAAACACTTACTCATGTGCTTAATTTTTAGAATGTGAGTAGTCTAATTGACCACAGTTGACATTGTCGTGTGTTTAAAGTGAAACACAGGCTTTAAATATTTACAGACTCAATCAGGCCTTCATGTGCTTGAGATTTTAAATTCATAGATTCCAAGGCTGCAAGGAACCATTATGACCATGTATCCTAACCTCCTGAACAACACTGGCCATAGAACTTTCCCAACGCAATTCCTAGACTTTATTTTTTAGAAAAATATCTAATCTTGATTCAAAAATTGCCCATGATAGAGAATCCACCATGACCCTTGGCAAGTTGTTCCAATGGTTAACTAATCCTTACTGTTAAATGTACCAAACCACAACATTCCCGATTGTGTTTTGTTTTTTAATCACAACTTGGCCCACTGGAAAGCCACTCCAAGCCTACAGTCCCCTTCTTGACCCTGTCTGTGATTACCACCCACAAACACACACTCTTCTTCTTCAAGTTGTTTTTTAAAGGACTATAAGACTACAAAGGAGGGCTAATGAATAGATCAAAGTCAAAATTATGAAGGAATGTTGAAAATTATGAAATTGAGATATTAATTAAAACTGTCCATCAAAATACCAACATTTGACAAAGAAATTTCTGGAACTGGGGTGGGGGGATGTCAGCTAAAGGGTAGTGAATGTTTTTCCTGTTTTTTAACAGCTCAAAAATTATTTAAAAAGTAAAAATTATACCCCAATTGTGGGACTATGATAATAGGACATGGGGGTAGCACAGTGGGACCCCGATCTTAGTTGTGCGCTCCAGGCATTACTATAATACAAGTAATTAATAATGATCCTGATGATTAATAATAAACTCCATATTCAATCCCTTTGCTTTTTAAGGCACCCATAATCCCATCCCTCATCAGTATGGCACCTCTTTACATTGTAAACTCTTTGAGTCATCGTCCTGGTCTTTAGACTTCTCTCCAAAGCACCTAGCAAATTTGGCAGGATAAGGAAAAAATTGCAACATTTATAATGTTTCTTTCTATATGCATCCGAAGAAGTGGCCTGTAGCCCACGAAAGCTTATGCTCTAATAAATTTGTTAGTCTCTAAGGTGCCACAAGTACTCCTGTTCTTTTTATAATGTTTCTATTACTGTATATAGTACAATACACTTGACTTAGCTGGGATACCCATTTAATCAAGCGTACAAGAAGCCTCAAGCAGAAGCAATGCCCTAGGGAAGCAGGGAGCACACTTGCACTGATGCTTTTCTAAAAGGGGCGCTATGCAATACTCTCTGTGTGGGGCCTGCACCCGGAACTGCAGCCCACTTTGGAGAAGGTTAGAACTTGTCTCGTTGTTTACTTGTGCTCCCCGTCTGTACCCGCCAGTTGTCTCTTGACTGACACTTAAATTGTAAGCTCTTTAGGCCAGAGACCACCTCTTTATTCTGTGTTTGTACAACACACAGTCAACCTGTGGAACTCATTGCCAGGGGATTTTGTGAAGGCCAAAGCTATACTGGAGTTCAAAACTGAACTAGATAAGTTTATGGAGGATAGGTCCATCAATGGCTATTAGCCAGGATGGGCAGGGATTCAACCCCATGCTCTGGATGTCCCTAGCCTCTGATTGCCAGAAGCAGGGAATGGATGACAGGGGACGGATCACTTGATCATTGCCTGTTCTGTTCATTCCTGCAGAAGCACCTGGCATTGAGTACTATTGGAAGACAGGATACTGGGCAGGAAGACCATTTGTCTGCCCCAGTTTGGCCATTCTTATGTTCTAACACAGCAGAATCGGGTTGATGATCCAAGTCTGGGGCTTCTAAGCATTACCATAATACAAACAATTAAGAACTATTGACTTCATATAATATCTTTCAGTTTTAAAGATCACAAAGCATTTTACTACACAACTGAAATGTGGCCATCTCCGGAATGGTATCTACTAATTTTCTATTATCTATATTATATTGTCACCTAAAATGTGCTAGGCACGGGACAGACATGTACCAGTGGGAACACACAGCCACTGCTCAGGAGATCTTACAATCTATAAAGACAAAGACAGCAATAGGTTGTGGATAAGGGGAAAGGGATACACTAAACGAGATAAGTATTCAGGGTGATGGTAGACTGGTGCTTTGGTTTTTAGTTAACATTTACATTGTGATAGCACATAAAGGCCATCACCAGGTTGAGCTCCAATGTACTAGACACTACAGGCTTGACCTCCACATTCATTGAAGCCAATGGCAAAGCTCCCATTGACGTTAGTGGTGCAGAATCAGGACCTAGGCAAATGCATAATAAATGAAGTCCCTGCCATGTGGTGCTTAAATCACTAATCTCTTTCCTCTGGCTCTACAGCAAGGAAGTCAGCGAGAGTCGAGGATGCTCAGGAGCTCACTGAACAGAGATGTTAAGTCCTCAAATGGGCATATAGATGGCCAGATACCAGTTTGAAGTGCCTGGCTGTCAATTTGAACCCCCAAATGCAAGCCATATTTTAACAATCAGTTCTGTAATTGTAAAGCATTTTTCAGTGGATTTTGAAACATTCATGGCCAAAGCTGGAGCCCTGAATCTTGTGGTAGTTGTGATTTTAGGGCAGCACTCTTTGTGTGGGTCACCCAGAGTACTTCCTCAAGGTGACTTTTCAAACCTAGGACTAAGCAGCTATCACTACAAAACAGAGGGATACGGCTTATTGACCTAGAATTCTGCATTCCCTCATGTCCCCCTTCCTCCAGCCCCTCTCTTCCATTGGCATTTCCCAACTTTGAAATATCTCCTTAAGAGTCATTTTGACCAGCCTTGTTGCAAGGACCAGGAATACAAATGTGGTTCTCCTGCTGAGCCACAACCTGGGAAGTGAAAACTATCTGAAGGAGTAACTGGTTATCTAAGTTAAAATACACAATCGCAGAGCCTAAAATGGTATAACAACTATTCAGAGCATGTTCCAAAATTGCCTAGGAGGCACCAAAAGTTGTCAGACAAGCAGCCAGTACACAACTTATTTCTGACCAGAATGGAGTGTAAGGGCAATACAAAAGAAGAGAAGCAAAAGTCCATCGAGAGAAAGAGATTGTTCCACAAATGGGTAATCAAGTCTGGCAGGGTAGGCCAAGAGCTCCTCATGCTGTTTCAATCTATTTTATCCCCAACCTTACTCTGCAAACAGTTGTTGGTTTCAGTGGGGCTACTCCCAAAGCATCCAGAATTGAACTCTTTATGCAACTGGCCCAAGCTCACCTGGGGAATCTATGGCAGACTTGGGAGCTAAATCCAGGTCTCCTGAGTCCCACATCACAGCCTTACACAATGCCTTATTAGGGAAAAGAAAAAGTACCCCTTGAGAAGAAAGGAAGGGCTACACAGAGTCCATGCCAGAGCCTTAGCAAAATACCATTGAAACAAAGACAAAAGGGAGAATTCATGTTGCTGGCAGCCAAAAGCTCACCAATTATATCCCTGTAGGATACCCTGTTTTTGTATAATCAGCAATATTAGTATAACATATGAAGCTAGTATCAAGGAAGGACACGCATATCTGTGAAAATCATTCTCTTGGCCCTGAGCTTTCTCTGTCAGAAATTGGGATGCTTTTTCTGGTGCTTGTTCCTTTCTGGCTTGGTGACATTGCAGATGAGTGGAGCAGTGTCAACCCAGTCCCTGCATGATTCTCTCTTTGAGGCCCTTTAATTTCTCTTTTTAAATTATTTTGCAGCCCCGCCTCTAACCCAAATCAAGTCTTATAATTCAAGGGTGAGCTTAGCTGCCACGTAAATTGTTCAAAAAGTGCACCCCCAGCACTTATTGTAACAAGTAATAAGTCTAGTGGCCCCAAATCAATATCATTCTTCTGCCATCCTCCTTGACTGGAACATACAGTGCTGTGGGACTTCTGCCAGGGAATACAATAAAATATAGGCAAAGGAATAAATTAAATGCAATTCACCAACCTCTTCCCTATGTCAGCACTCAATTATGATGCACCAATACGACACAATTATGACTTCTCCCATTCACATTCAGCAAAGTTGGCTAGCAAGTGGGGATTGGAGTCAAGGCTCTGCCCAGTCCCTGCCCACCTGCTAAAGGTGAATAAGTAAGTGAATTCTCCTGTGTGCTCAGACCCAAAAGTCTGGGTAGGCCATATAGTGGTGTAAAGGAGGGGGGATTAATACTTTGTGTAGTTCAAGCCATAATCTACCTAAACAACCAATTGCTGCCTGAGAAAAGATCACCCCCAAATAGCTTTGGGAGGAAGTAGCATGAACCATCACTGTCTGTTACCTTCATCCCCATGCAATGCATTTGACCTGCACATGAGTGGGTGATCGGGTGATGTAGGTGTGGGGTGCTAAGCAAAAGCTTCCTGCCACACAGGGCCAAGACCGACCATACAAAGGATTGATCTCATCAGGCAAGGCTCAGACACATTGTGTCAAGGAACTTTGATGTTCTGATGACCTGAAATTCTATGTGGCTAGACGATCTAGAAAGGCTGGAACAATGTTTTGAACCCCAATGTCATTTCTCTTGTTTAAAATGAAAAAGGCACCATGCTGGGCGATCAGCAGAAAATACTGCATTAGAAGTTAGACATATAGTAATAATTCACTTCTTGGGCCTCCTCCCCCATGAATTAATAATTTGTTTCTTGGTGTGCAAAGATGGGCAGCTAATTTGAAACCATGGTTACAATTACACAAATGATCAATGGATCGCATTTCTAGCTCTGCTTTTTCAGGTGACAAAAGTATGAGCTGTAAGAAATCCAGTTGTACAGACAAAGGAGAAGTAGCAACATAGGTGCTGGAACTAGGAGTGCGGGGGGTGCTGCTGCACCCCCAGACTTGAAGAGGTTTCCATTATATACAGGGCTTACAGTTTGGTTCAATGTCTCTCAGTACTATAAAAATTGTTCCAGCACCCTGTAGTAAATATGTACATGAGTAATAAATATATTACATGATAAGCCATCTAGTTAACACCACAACACAGGCAAGCAGAGCATGGGACAGGGAATCAGGTGATCCTGGGCAACAATCCCTTTTCTCCCAAACTCTGTCTGCCCTGGCAAAACTTTAAGAATCCTAGTTCTCTACTGGTGCTGGAATGGCAGCGACTGTTCTGTAGACAAGGTTGGGGCATTTTAATAACTGTGTTTCTAAATGTACTCTGAACAGGGAAAGCAGAGTGTGGGAACGAGTTTTGCTTTTAGTTCTGAACACAGAAGTCCATGGTCTTTGTTACCTCTTCTGGGTGTGAGTTCCACAGTTTAGGTCTATTCCCCATGTTGTATGCCAATGGGCTCTTCATAGTGATCGACAGGTTCATAGTTCCAGTAGAATGCAGCTGTTGGAATACTATGCAGAAGGTCATAGTTGCCACGGGAGAAGCGTGAAATGTCAGGTAGATAAGACTGGCTCTGAGTATCAGGACAAAGACCTTGAACTAGATTCTATATTAAACAGAAAGGCACTACACAGAGTGGAGCAGCAGGGTGATGTGTTCATGGCAGCCTGGGTTGCTGCATTTGTACAAGGTGAAGCTTTTTCCGGGTGTGTGGCTTCAGGCTTCATTATGAGTTGCAATAATCAATCTGGAAGGTCATGAATATGTGAGTCAACATAGACAGGTTTGTCTGCAAGGATGGGACACAATCTTCTGGCCAGTTGCAGGTGGAAGTCAGCATTTTTCCCGAGCATGGTTATCTAGCAACCATTAGAACTGAGGACCCAATGGGACCCAAAGTCAGAGGACTGACTCAACAATCAAGTTGACCTCAATAGTAGGGGTATTATAGAAAGAGCCAGTTCTTCATAGTTCTTCTGCCCTCCCACTGGAATTACCACAGTCTTGCCTGGCTTCAAATGCAGCCAGCTGCCCTTCATTCAGGTACTGATTTCAGCTAATTATTGAAACAAATGGATACCCTCCTACAATTTAATCTAATTCCGTTCATGAAAATCTGATTACTAAACCATATCAACAATGGCAGCTGGTGCCTCTCCAGTTCCCTAATCACAAGGCCATACTTCTCCTTTTGCTCTTTCCTATTACTCTTTGTTTCTGTTAGCATGAAGAGCCTGCAAAATTGTAGTAGAAAGGGGTTAGTGGGGAAACATGGTCTTGTGGTTAGGGCAATGGAGCAGTACCCTGGGGATCCAATTTTTGTCTCTGCTATGGACTTCCTGGGTGACCTTGGGCAAGTCATCCAAGTTGTGCCTCATCTGTACAATGAGTATAACACTATATCACAGGAGTGTTGTGAATATAAAGAGTTGGGAGACACTCGGCTGTTGCAGTGATGAGGTCCATATTAAGCAGCCGGGACACCATTTTGGCTCGCATACCATACTCTAACTAAATTTGTACATCAGAGTCTTCACTGTGAGTGAAATGCGAGTTAGAACTCCAGCTGCCAGGGCGGGTCTGTATGATTGGCTGTTAGACAAACAAATCTCTGAACTTTTAAATTGAGCAGAATTGATCTGGAGTCACGGAGAGACAAAACAAACATGGAGGCGCACTGTGCCATTTTAAAGAGCTGGTTTTCAGCATAGATGCACAAAGGTGTTTTAAAACATTGTAGGCGCCATTTTTACAAAGCTTACTCCAAGGGTTAGACGGTGCCCTGCTCTGTGAGCGTCGACAAGATGGAGGCAAGGGCATAAGCCTCTGAGCAAGGGCTGGGTACAATGCTGCTAGCTGTGCAGCGTGGAATATATAGAAGTTGCCTAGATACCATGGTGATGGGAGGCAAATAAATGCGTGTAAGAATAAACTGATATGTACTTGCAACTACACCGCCTTTTTTAAAAAAAGTGGATCTTGTCTGTCACAGAACATAACAGACGTAGTGAATTAGGGAGCTATAATCACAGGAGTGTTGTGAATATAAAGAGTTGGGAGGCACTCGGATGTTGTAGTGATGAGGTCCATATTAAGCATGCAGGAGTACTGGCAAGAAATTGAACTGTATCACCTTCCTTCAGATACATAAGGGATGGGTTAAAATCCACTGTATCCAATGGTTACTGTTACAGTAGCTAAATTTTCTCCCAACTTCCGTCCACTAACTCCCAGATGTAAAGTAAGAGTAAAAGCCTGACGCCCCCAGTTGTTTTTGCCATTATTATTATTGGATTATGCATTGTTTTGGGATTTGTTATTTAGACAGTGGGTATCAGACAAGAACAAACATCCACAAATCTCAGATACTGTAAAATATCTACAGTAAGAAACATTATCTTCACTTTTTCAAATATACAAAATGGGTGTTTCTTCCCTCTTCCGTATGTTTTTATGAACTCTTAGCTACGTTGCAGTCATCACTATGGTAACATCATAATTATTTACAAGCAATCAGAATGTCATTTATTACCTCTCTTTTCAGGAAGAGAAATGTATTCAAATGCATTTCAAGTAGGACATCATCACTGTGCTGTTGATCTTGGACCTCTAGATAATCTACCTACCTTGCAGACTAGATTGTGATTTGGTCTAGGCACCTGTGCAAGGAAATAAGTAGGAGTAAGAACTCAACTTCCCAGCCTACGTGCCCCCACCTCCTGCAAAGGGAGAGTCTAGACTAGAGACAAATCATGCTCCGATTAATTCAATGGCTAAGCTCCCACTGATTTTAACAGGAGCAGGAATAGAGCCCAACAGAAGGAGGATCAGGTTCTGATCTCATTCACATGGATGTGAATCTAAAAGTAATTTCATTTACCTTGATGTCCCTCTAGATTCTCCCTGATGTAAACCTATTCTGAATTTGGCTTTCAGACTCTCTCTGAATATTGGAAAGGTACCAGCACATTTATTACAATTATTTGTGTAAATCATGATTCCTAAGGAAAAAGTGTGGGTCACCAGGAACATTTGTCTTCATCTAAAAATCCACGGGCCTAATTACAATCTCACTTGTGCCAGTGCGAATCAGGGAAGTTACGCCAGTGTAAACCAGATCAGAGTCAATCACAACTTGTGCTCAAATCGCGAGGTCCTTACAGCTCTCTTCCTCAGGCCTCATGAGGCCTACAATACATATGTCTCACCCAGTCTAATTTATTACCCCTTTGATTTTCTAGCTTAGTCTCTCCTGATGGTATAAAATAGCTGCTGGAGAGAATGATCTGAGTAAACTCTTACTAACTCCCTTCTCGTTAACCTGGATTAAAATGCAGCTACAACTCCAGGAGCAGCATTGTTTGAGATCTCTGCAAGTCAGAACATCTGTATCTCCAAGTACCAATACACATGAATTTCCAAAACAATTATTACCATCACACCATCTAACCTGTTATTCTGACTTTGGCAGTGTCTGGTACCTGATGCTTCTGAGGAAGGTGGGAAAGCCCCATAATGCATCTAAACAATTGTGCAATGTAGTAGATGGGAAATATGATTCGTTCCTGAACCACTCAGGTTAATATCTTGTGCCCCAAAATATGAGATTGTTTAGTCTTAGGACTGAATAGCACCTTACTCCATGAGTAGTCCATGGAAATTGATGGGGCTAGTTAAGAACTGATGTATCACTCAACGTAAGACAGTAGTGTAGTTGAGGGTAAACATGGGTAAATGCAGTTTACCAACTTCTCATTTGGGGAATATGGAGTTTAGTTTACCCACTTCTTTTTTTACCCACTTTTTTTTTTTTTTTTTTTTTTTTACCACTACAGCACTGAGGTAAAGGTATCCGAATCAGGCTTATCATAGTGCCTATGCTGTTTGAGGTTCTAGCCAGTCATTCAGGAAGGCACTGTCCCTGCTCAGGGGAGCTCAGATGCTAAAACAATCAGAAGTAGATAGAAACTAGGGGAAGAGGAACAATACATTTTAGCTTCAGGTATTCATTGTCCTGAAATTATGCAGTGCTTTTAAAAAATAAAACTACAGTATTTCATTTAATCTCCTGCACCAGGGTTTTACATTGCATAAAGCAACCTGTTTTAAATGTACAACCAACCATTTAATGATTATTTCACTGTACTACCTTAGCACGAAAGGGACCAACCAAGATTAGGGCTTCATTGTGCCAGGAACTGTACAAACATATAATGAGATGCAGTTCCTGCTCCAAGAAGCTTTCAGTCTAAACATGAACTCTGTCCATGAGTTCAGGCAAAGCGAAAACAAAGAAAAGGTGAAGTGACTTGCCTATAGGGTATGTCTACACTGCAAGTAAAAACCCACCGCTGGCCCGTGCCAGCTGACTCAGGTTCACGGGGCTCGGGCTGTTTAATTGCGGTGTAGATGTTCTAGCTCGGGCTGCAGCCTGAGTTTTGGGATCCTTCCACCTCACAGGATCCTAGCGCCCGGGCTCCAGCCTGAGCCTGAATGTCTACACTGTAATTTAACAGCCCCTTAGCCCAAATCAGCTGGCACTGGCCAGCCGCAGGTTTTTAATTGCAATGTAGACATACCCATATAGACTTGGAAGGATTAGATTTTTAATCACTAAATGTCAATTTCACCATATACAAAAATCAGCAACAAATATTGCAATCAGTCATTGAAATTTACAGATAGGCAAAGAAAGAAAAATGCTGCTTGAGAACATATTAGAGTTTGATCTAAGGATATTTACTGTGTATATTTTGACATGTGCTGCTGACAATATGTGCTTTAATGGCTACAGCTTTAACTGTTTGAATCTCAGCATCTACTGTCATTATATAATTATTGTCTGACTCCATCCCATTATCTGACCACTCTATATGTACCCACAACTGTGAAAATTTAAATTGATAAAAACTGAAAAAACACTTGAGAGTAAACATCAATAGTATTGATCAAAATTATTTAAATAAATGAAAATCAAATTCCGCTAAGCCTAGCCATGGAACAGGTCACAGGTAGAAGCACCTAGGTCTCCTTACTCCCAGTCCAGTGCCTCCTCATTAAACATTCAAGTGTTCCTTTGTTCTTTTATGATAGGATATTGCATCGTTCAGGGGTGATTTTTAAAATTCCTTGTGAATTTAGTGTTCTTGAATAATGACAGCATAACCATCCTGGAGACTGAAGCCTCATCAACAGTTTAATAAGGAGAAAGCGAATTCAAGTTCACTTGTCAGAGCAATGCCTGCTGCTGTATTTTTGGGGCTAGCATGAGCCTCTGGTGGCTGTTTTTGAGCAGCACTGGGCTGATCCAGCAAAACACATAAGCACATGCTTAAATCCATTCAGCAGTCAGGGCCCTGGAAAGCATGTCAGATGGAGAGGTGCCAGAGAAGTAGGGGAGAGAAATACACCCACAATATTACATTTGGGCAGTAATTCAACTTGTTCACTTCCAAAGAATGGAAAGATTATCCTACCTCCATGCATTAGCAGGCTGACTTGGGCAGGGACAGTGGAGATGATGCTGAATATTCTCCCCTCAGCCTGACCCCTAAAGGGGCCATGAGAGAGCTTTCTATTCAGCCATTTCTACAATATTTTATTAATGAAGAGAAAAGCGGTGGAGTCTCTGTTGGCCAAAGTTCAGTGATTCTCCTCAGCAATCATTCATTTAGTAAGAAAACAGTATGTTTACAAAATGTAGAGACCGCACAGAGATGCACAATTCGAATCATCTTGCGCCAGAAAGGGCAGCTTTAAAGTACAGCCAACGCTCCATAGGATCCCTGCTGCTGAGAGGTTCCACTGAATATCCAAGGTACTTACACAGTCCCCCATTTCCATAGTTTCTGAATCCCTCCTAATCTTTAAGGAATTTGTCTGCCTAACACTTCTGAGGTAGGGAAATATTGTTATACCCATCCTGCAGCTGAGGAAATGTTGGCACAAAGGGAACGGCTTACCTACAGTCACCCATGAAGTCTGTGGTAGAACTAGGAATTAAACCTACATCTGCCAGCTCCCAGGCTAGTACCCTAACCAACACCAACATGACTATGTACCAATTCATCACCACTTCTGAATGCACTACCTGGCTCCAGGCCCTACACTATTACAGTTCCTCTTCCCAGGAGCCCATAGCTCAGGTTTTGCCAACAAAAACTCAGGAGTAAAACAAGGAAACTGCTCATAACAAAGCAGCTAAGAGATGGTGAGTTAATAATTAATCTACATCTCTGTTCATATCTTGTTCTTCTTACAGCTGAATGATAGGTAAGAGACAATAGAAACAAAATGAGAATTATTTGCAACTTTCCCTTTCCTTCTCCACAGTTGTCTGTACAACAAAGAAGTTCTTAAAAGACTTTTACAAGAAGCTTTATAGTTTTTACTTTTCCCCTCTTTAAACTGAGGTACAAAATGGTGCTTTGGTTCACAACAACAGTCACATAACTACAAAAATATATTAACAGCACTCAGCTAATGTAATACCATGTGGTTATCAATCCTTCATGTGAAGCACTACTATAGGACTGTGAGCATACTGGCCTTGAAACTTCAGTCTCCACAGACCCATTTATTCTGAATGTAGTATTGCTTTAGCATATGTACAGAGTTACTCCTTTAAAATGATACCTGATGCATTTTAATTTCTTTTTAGTTTTCTGTTTGTCCCATGGAAAGCTGCAGAAATGGAATTTATAATAATAGTCTGCACATATTGCCTTTCTTCTAAGGATCTCAAAAGTTCATTGCAAAATATCCATTTTACACTGAAGGCACAGGTCAGTTCAACCACTGACTTGCCAAAGGTCACAGAACAAGTCAGTGGCCAAACTGGAAATAATAATTAAAAAAAAAAAAATCAATCTCCTTATCCCAAAATCCACTACCTAGATTCCATTTTCTCCCTTTTCAGACCAAAATTAGCACACATTTGTTTTTAACTGTCAAAAAACAAACAAACAAAAAAGACACAACAGCAATTAGATTTTGTCAGTTCCAAAGCAGGCACTGCAGAAAAATCTGATGCTAAGAGATATCATGTCTCCAAAAAAATCACAAGCCTCTCCAAGCAGCCAAAACGAAAAAAACAAAACAAAACAAAAAGCCGCGATTGTGATCTGCGGCGGCAATTCGGCGGGAGGTCCTTCACTCCCAGGCGGAGTGAGGGACCATCCGCTGAATTGCCGCCGAATACCTGGACCTGCCGCCCCTCTCCGGAGCGGCCACCCCAAGCACCTGCTTGAGAAGCTGGTGCCTGGAGCCGGCCCTGTCTCCAAAGTTCCTGTTACTGCATTTGCTTTTCTAGGTTTCAGAGTAGCAGCTGTGTTAGTCTGTATCCGCAAAAAGAAGAACAGGAGTACTTGTGGCAGCTTAGAGACTAACAAATTTATTAGAGCATAAGCTTTCGTGGACTACAGCCCACTTCTTCGGATGCATAAAAATGCATATTCCACACAAAGATGGACTACAAGCTATCAGGAACAGTATCCCTGATAATGTCACAGCTAACCTGGTGGCTGAACTTTGTGATTTTGTCCTCACCCACAACTATTTCACATTTGGGGACAATATATACCTTCAAGTCAGCGGCACTGCTATGGGTACCCGCATGGCCCCACAATATGCCAACATTTTTATGGCTGACTTAGAACAACGCTTCCTTAGCTCTCGTCCCCTAACGCCCCTACTCTACTTGCGCTACATTGATGACATCTTCATCATCTGGACCCATGGAAAAGAAGCCCTTGAGGAATTTCACCATGATTTCAATAATTTCCATCCCACCATCAACCTCAGCCTAGATCAATCCACACAAGCGGTCCATTTCCTGGACACTACTGTGCTAATAAGCGATGGTCACATCAATACCACCCTATACCGGAAACCTACTGACCGCTACACTTACCTACATGCCTCCAGCTTCCATCCAGGACACACCACACGATCCATTGTCTACAGCCAAGCTCTAAGATATAACCGCATTTGCTCCAATCCCTCGGATAGAGACAAGCACCTACAAGATCTCTATCAAGCATTCTTAAAACTACAATACCCACCTGCTGAAGTGAAAAAACAGATTGACAGAGCCAGACGAGTACCCAGAAGTCACCTCCTACAAGACAGGCCCAACAAAGAAAATAACAGAACACCACTAGCTGTCACCTTCAGCCCCCAACTAAAACCTCTCCAGCGCATCATCAGAGATCTACAACCTATCCTGAAAGATGATCCTTTACTCTCACAGATCTTGGGAGACAGACCTGTCCTCGCTTACAGACAACCCCCCAACCTAAAGCAAATACTCACCAGCAACCACACATCACTGAACAAAACCACTAACCCAGGAACCTATCCTTGTAACAAACCCCGATGCCAACTCTGTCCACATATCTATTCAAGTGACATCATCATAGGACCTAATCACATCAGCCATACCATCAGGGGCTCGTTCACCTGCACATCTACCAATGTGATATATGCCATCATGTGCCAGCAATGCCCCTCTGCCATGTACATTGGCCAAACCGGACAGTCTCTACGCAAAAGAATTAATGGACACAAATCTGACATCAGGAATCAAAATACTCAAAAACCAGTGGGAGAACACTTTAACCTGTCTGGTCATTCAGTGACAGACCTACGGGTGGCTATATTACAACAGAAAAACTTCAAAAACAGACTCCAACGAGAGACTGCTGAGCTGGAATTCATATGCAAACTAGACACAATCAACTCCGGTTTGAATAAGGACTGGGAATGGCTGAGCCATTACAAACATTGAATCTATCTCCCCTTGTAAGTATGCTCACACTTCTTATCAAACTGTCTGTACTGGGCTATCTTGATTATCACTTCGAAAGTTTTTTTTCTCTTAATTAATTGGCCTCACAGAGTTGGAAAGACAACTCCCACCTGTTTATGCTCTCTGTATGTGTGTATATATATCTCCTCAATATATGTTCCATTCTATATGCATCCGAAGAAGTGGGCTGTAGTCCATGAAAGCTTATGCTCTAATAAATTTGTTAGTCTCTAAGGTGCCACAAGTACTCCTGTTCTTCTTTTTGCTTTTCTAGGTTATTTTTATGGCACCTGGTTCCCAACATAGAACTTAATGATTCTCCAAGAGGAAAAACAAAATTGCCACAATTAGAAAGCAGCTGAAAACCTGTTCTGAAGACTGCAAAATGTAATTCTCCTCTCTTAGGGTCTGATCCTGTAAACACTGGTGCATGTGCTTAACTTCGGCTTCAGTGGGACTTCTTGCACAATAAAAGTTAAACACCTACATGTTTGCAAGATCAGGGCCTAAGGGTGAAATTCACCCCTGTTTTAGAGGGCCAGTACAAAGCCTATATCCGTTTAAGTCCCATGTAAGTAGAGTTGGACAGGCATTTTCCCATCCCATGAAAATTGAGATTTCAGGTTTTTTCCCCATTTTGCAGCAGGACAACACTGAGACCCTTTTACAGTTTTCACATAAACTGAGAGAGCAGCTCACCCCAGAATAACCAATTGCCTGGTTAGTCACCTTGGGTATGGGAGACCCATGTTCAAGAACATGCTCTAATTCAGGCAGAGTGGGGCTGTGAACCTAGATCATCCATATGCTTGGTTGAGTAGCCTAGCTCCCAGGCTATTGATTATTCTAGGGTGTGGTACTTTGGGTTTGATCAGAAATTTCATTTTGGACCTGAGGGCCCCCTCCCCATCCCCCAATGAAGGTTTTGTTGAAATCGACCCTTTTCCATGAAGTTTTGTTTTTACTGAAAAACTCCCAAAGAGCTATTTTGAGGGCTGCAATGGAGTGTGGGCCTTGTGGGGGTTCTCGGTACAGGATTGAATTTCTCCTTTGTAGTTTTCAACAGCTGATTGCTGGGATCAGTCCCATCAGTGTTGGTTTAAAAAAAATTTACTTTTTAGGAGACTTTCAGTTCCCAGTGGGGAGGTCTAATCTATAGCCACCAGGAAGGACTAGGAACCAATACCCATGTTTGAAACTAAAGAATTTGCTAACTAGTTGGGGAGGGGAAGTAGTAATTATAGCTCTGTGGGAGTAAGACAGAGGCAGGACTCTTAGCTATGAAAGTGACTTAGTGTGTGACCCTGAGCAGGTCATTTAACCTCTGTGCCTCAGTTTCCCCATCTATAAAATGTATATTATTGCAAGAAAACGGTCTCTCCCCAGTTAAGGTGGTGCAGGGGTTTCTATTATAAGCCTGAGTTCATCCATTCTTCCTCATTCTTAAAGTTATTGTAAGTGTCCCAATTGTGGTCTTCTGGCAAAGGCTATGGTAAGTATTCCAACACCTTTTCAAATGTTGAAATGATCAGCAATGAACAAATAACAAATGTCAGCTCCCTTTAACTGAATATACACCCCAACTAGTGCTTTTCATCTGCGCACCTCAAAGCACCTTGTAAAGTTGGATGATGATCTGTAGCCCCATTTCACAGATGATGAAGTGAAGCACAGAGAGATCAGTTGACTAGTTCATGGTCACTCAATGGCACATCAGAGAACAGAACCCAGGTTTCTATATTCCCAACCAAGTGAGGCCATTAGCCTGTCTTTGAAAATGACATACCTTAGGGTGTGCAGCTAGTAGGGGATCAATGCGTTGTGTGGGCAGACCAAATCAGAAGGGTAAATAAGGTGAGTACATGGGTATTTATTACAACCTTTATAGTGAAGGTGGAGAGGGTATGTCTGATAGTCTCATCTACCACTAGTTTCACTATTTGTGAATAGAATGTAAAGGGTATGATGTGAAAGTGTCTCTTTTATAATGCAAAAATGGGGTGAAGTCTTTGGTCTGGAATGTCGAGGGAAAAGGATTTATGCGATGATGTAGCAGTCTCCCCAGTCAAACTCCCATTGAAATCAGGCAGACAGACTCCAATTGACTTCAACTGAATCATCAGCACAGGAAGGGTAAATTCAGCGTGTTGAGAGCTTAATTGATTTAGGCATGTAAGATACATTATGATCTTCAGATGAAAGGCACTGTACATTCAAAGTTCTATTACAATGAACTAGCTGAATACAAGGAAAGTGTCATAGTAATTTTGTTAAAATTAATCATAATAATCAGTTGCTGAGAGACAGCAGTTTCCAATCTATTGAGCGCCTGCAAGAAAAACTAGAAAAAAGGAATTTGCAGAATGAATGTATAAATATGTTAAGTTAGTACATAAAATGCCATAAACCAATTAAAAACAAAACACTGGAATGTTTAAATCACACATTCTCCCTAGGTTTCAGGGTCTAATGAAAGTGATCATTTATATGGACTTTGAAAGAGAGTGAACATAGAGAATTTATAGATGTTTATTGGATAATACTAATACAAGCTAAATATTTTTAATGGTCATTCATCAGCCCTGCATTTAACCTACTCATCAACAAAGATATATTTAAATTAATGATATATCTCAGGATGTAACAGCTGTCTTGGGTGGAAGATGTGGATAAAGCTATTTCATTTGCTGAACACATAATGATGGCTTGAACCCTAAGGAATTTTAATCTTATGGAATAAAAAGGCATAACCAGAATGTTTGGTTTATATAGTGCCACAAATACACATGATGCTCTAAAGGACTTGAAAGGAAAGACAGGGTCCCTGCCTCAAACTTGTCTGTTAGACAAATTTGTTACATGGGACAAGAAGTTAGGCAGGAGGTGCACTGGGCCACATAGCAAGGCTTGGAAAATAAGAGGTTTTGAGAAGGAATCAGGGGTGCGGAGGGGAAGGAGAGCACTTGGTGCATGGGAAATGAGTTGTTTCAAGTATAGAGAGTAAAGGTAGCATGAAGCCAATGCAGGATTATACAGAGTGAGAGGGGTTGAGAAAGGTGATGAGCTATAATTAGTGACAATATTAGGCATAGGCTACATAACCAGTCACCAAGGGTATCTGATTTTAAAGAGATGCTTCAACATCAGGTGAGACCCACAGTAATATGGTTTTGGTCCCTTTGGATATGTCTACACAGCAATTAAACACTTTGGCTGGCTTGCCTTTGTAGCTGACCTAGTCCAGTGCAGATGTTTAATTGCTGTGTAGACATACCCTTTGAGATATCTCCCCATTGCACTGCAACAAGAGCAGCCACACCAAGACAGATTCACACTGGCCGCTCCCCCATCACAGTTTTTGTGTGTTCTGTCCCTTTAAGGGTACACCTACACTACCCGCTGGATCAGCGGGTAGTGATCGATCTATCGGGGATTGATTTATCATGTCTCGTCTAGACACGATAAATCGATCCCTGGATGCGCTCTCCGTTGACTCCAGAACTCCACCGCTATGAGTGGAGTCGACAGGGGAGCGGTGGCCATCGATCCTGTGCCGCGAGGACGCAAAGTAAGTCAATCTAAGTCGATCTAAGATATGTCAACTTCAGCTACGCTATTCTCGTAGCTGAAGTTGTGTATCTTAGATCAATTCCCCCCCCCCCCAAGTGTAGACCAGGCCTAAGTGTTTCCGGCTGTCCCCGTGTCACCCATTGACAGTCAACACCCAGGAGCTGCTTTGTGGGAGGTGAGAAGACTGGCTGAGATAGGAAGGCAAGAGCAAATTTGTGCAAGGCCTGGAACATGGGGGGACTAAGCTGTAAATTATGTGGAAGGAGAGGCCGAGGAACTCAGAAATGAGATCAGAGAAGGATATTAGTAAGAGCCTGTCTGATCGAATGGAAGGGGTTACAGAAGAGACAGGGAGGAATAAGCTGGAGAAATCAAGGAGAGAGACGACAAAGGCACAGAAGCAATATAGAAGGGTGGTGGCAGGCCGAAGAAACCAGCCACCTCTGCAACAGTCTCCTTTATTACATCGTATTACACATCATGTGGCAAGCTCCTCCAGCGATTGTGCAGAACTGGAGAAGTGCAAGAGGCGGCTGATGTATGGCATCCTCTCCTGCACTGACCAGAGTTTCCCCTGGGAAGCTACTATGTTCCACTCTCTTCCCACCCCACACCCCTGAGTTAATTGGGGATCCCCCTGTGATGGGGTGTTCAGCCCACGCTCTGGCTCAGAAGGGATAAGTTACCTGATAGGCTTGACAGACAAGCTCCTATTGAGGATGGGCCCAGCTGGGCAGGGGCAGGTGGGGCTGGTATAAGGCCAGGAAGCAAGGGCAGAAGGAGGCTGCACTGTGATTGCCTACAATCACTCTCCAGGCTTAGAGAGGGGAAAGGAAGGAACCCAGAGTGGGAGACTTCCTGGGATCCTGGCCCTGAAGGAAGGGTTTACCTAGAGGGATGGTGAAATAGGAAGCAGCCCAGGGAAATGGCAGCAGAGTTTGGGGATGGAGCAGATGTTAGCTGTTGACAATAGGGTCCATGGGTTGGAACCCGGAGTAGTAAGCGGGCCCGGGGTTCCCCTACCAGCCACTGATGAAGTGGCATAGCCTTGAATTGGAGGACTGTTGGGTCCTGATACCTGGACAGCTAGTCCAGTGAAACTTTGCTACTCCAAAAAGGGGGAAACCACATAGTGACCAGGCCAGAGGGTTGTGTCATAAAAAAGAAAACACTGCAATTCTTGGAGTGCGAGAGGTGCCATAGCGTGAACAAGAGACAGAAAGAGGCATCAAACTGAGCAGAGCTATTCCCCAGATGCAACCACAAGGGGGCACCCCAGTGGCGAGTAGGACTTCGAGACTCTTTCTTTAAGGCAAGCGGGGGGAGGGAGCACCACCAAGCCCTGCTATGCCCCAAGCTCTGCTCTGGCACCACCCCCAGCCCCAGCCGTAGCTCAGACCCAGGCCACGACTCCACTCCTGGCCCCGAGCTCCTGGCCCCAACCCCAGCTCCAACATTGGTTCTCTGACCCCAGTCCACACTCCCAGGTCGGGAAGTGTGGACAGGTTCCAGGTAAAAGGGGGCATGATGGAAAAAGTTTGGGGACCACTGCTTTAAGGAGGTGTCTGGAACAACCACATAGAGCTGGCTGGTTGAGGAAGGATAGCTCGATGCTTAGAGTGCTACCCTACAATGGCTCAGAAAACCCAGGTTTCATTCTCTGCTGGGCCTCAGATTTCCTGTGTGACCTTGACCCAGTCACATAGCCTCTCTGTGCCTCAGTTCCCATCTGTAAAATGGGTTGTTTTGGGGATAACTATAATAGACTGTGAACTGTTCAGATACTATAGTAATGGGGGGAAATATAAGTACCTGGAATATTTATTCATCCACAAATACTATTTGATTCTCTGGAGGCATTGGGCCAGTATTAGGGTCTGAGTAGGGGCAAACCCCAGCCTACCCTCACTCACAACAGAACAAGTGGGGACAAAACTCTGAGGTTTTCCCAAAAGAATGGCAATCGGGACCAGCATTAGCCCCCATCTTGTTCCTACATAACAAGTGTTACATTCATTTTAATCTCATGTCGCTCCTTATATTCACACAGTAACCAGTGCCATTATTGCTGAGCTGTGTAATTACACAGTGGATCTCTCAGTAGCACTAAATGTATAATTATGAAGTTCTCCAAAGTATAAGGACAAAACAACCATTCAGTGTTTGTAGCCAATGGAGTTTTACTGTATGTGCTTTCCATACCACTTAGTTCACTGCCTACTTAACTTTCCATAAAGTGTAATTAGGTTCTGGGTAGGGTTGGAAGACACATGGTGTATAATATATTAACTGCACTTCTTATTCATAAAGTAACAAAGACTCTGCACCAAATTAATGCCAACAGTTTCCCTTGGAAATAATACAAATAATTTGTCACTGCTCATTGCACTCCTACTATTATACCATGCCTGGCTTTTGAAAATAAGTTTCTAAAAATATCCAGAAGAGCTGATTCTTTGAACCAACACAATTAAAGATCTATGCATCTAAACCAAGTAAATTGAAGTGTTTTTTTCCTGATTTTTGTCTCGCTGATTATGGCACATATAAATTATTTTGTTCCTTTTTAAGGGGCAAAGACTACCCCATGGAGTATAAGTAGCAGGGAGCCGGTACTGGCCGATCCAAACATGGTGCATAGACAATGCACCAGTTTTCTGCGGGGGAGGGGACCTCGCCGGAGCCCTGGACTCAGAGAGAGATTACTTTTTGTAATACAGTAGAGATTCTGACTGAGATCAGGCCCCATTGGGCTAGACACAATACAAACACCTTCAGTGCCCTGGTAGAGTTTACCGTCTAACGAGGTAAGACAGTCAAAAAGTGGGAGGGGATATAGTAGCACAATGAAATAAAGAGACTTGCCCAGTGTCACACAGCAGGTCAGTAGCAGAACCAGGATAGAATCCAGGTTTCAGTCCACTTCAGCAACTGCTTCCCTAGGACACATACATTGGTATCATGTCTTTAGTTACAAAACGAAGCTTGTAACCACCATCCTAGCCCTGGTCATACATCACTGAACAACCTGTAGCTTCCTTTCTGAGAGAGACACGGGGCTCTTCAAACAGTTTCTGCACCTGCATTGACAGGGCTCTAGGAAGAGGGTTGCACAGCCCTTGTTCATATGCCAACTGGCTCTTGATAATCCTATTCATCGCTCACTTGCAGGAAGATCAGATCCACACAAATGTATTTCAAGTGGAGATACCCCTCCAATCTGAATAATACTAGAACAGAGTTCATGGCAGCTTTCCCCTCTAGGAAAGTGTACCTCTGAGGTGCTGGCTTTGAATGCCTCCCTCCCCCTTGGGCTAGATGATCACCTTACTAGCCACACTGTGTAAGGGACCACATGTTACTGAGCCAATCCCAGGACCAGACCAGAGACTGAATTGTAATGCCAAATTCCAATTCCTTCCCTGCATACTGGAGAAGGAGCAAATTGTTTCACCCCCTTTCATGCAACCGCTTACTCCCCATGTGCTCCTGGTCAGCAGTCTCCCTGTCACCTGGAGCAGAATAGAGCCATGGTCCCCTCTGGTCCCTGCCACACTCTGCCTCCTACTGCCCTCTTGCTCGCACTGGGGAATATTAGATGAGTAGCCTCTGTCTCTTCCCCAAGGTTGGAGCCACAATTGCAACAGGGAAGATGAAGAGGGTCCTTACATCCCTGCACAGCCACATAAGGGCTGTGATGTCCAGGGGAATTGATGGCACTCAGCACCTCAAAGGAAGGGTACACCATACCTCACAGCACTAGGACCTCTGTCTCCAATTCCAACCCAGCCCAGGCTGGAAGGTCATTTCCATCCACTAACTGTGCCAATATAAAAAGAACTGGCAGCTTTAGTCCAATGTCACAGCACAAAAGCATGGCTCTGTTGATAGCAGTCTCAATGGCAAGGCCAAGCATTAAGTGGGAACTGAATTCTTAGAGGGGGTCTCTTTGGGGGGGGTGTGGAAGCACATTGTTATGCCAGCCTGGGGAAGCATGCACAGCTTCTGCCTGTGCTCTAAATAATGGACTTCAGTTCACAAAGCTGTCAGCCTACCATATGTCATAAGCAATAAACTCACCCACATAAAAGAAATCAATGCAGCACGGCATTATGGGATAAGCAAAGAGCCTGTAGCTCCTTCTTACTGGTACTTAGCGCTTTGAGCCTGGAGTGCTCCAATGCCAGCATTCTGTCCCCAACACACTCCCACTCCCTTCCTTGCTTTTTTCCTTCCCCTTTTTAAAATCTCTTCAGTTAGGGACAGCAGTACCTACTGATCCCCCACTCTTCTGCTGTTGCCTGTCCTTACACTGTCCCAATGTTCTGACCCCCAGAGAGTTAACTGAGCTCCTGGTGTTGTCAGTCACAGTTAATGCACCCTTCTTTGAAGAGTTAAGTTACAGGCAGAAGGAGACTGGCTGTTGACACATTAGGAAGGTTCACTCTGCTTATATGGTAATGCCCCCAAAGCTACAGGAAATTCAGAAAACAGCTTCTCATTTAAAAAATAAATATTCTCAGAATAATCATTTCTGATACTGGCAAAGAGAAAAGGACCCTTAATTAACTCCCCCTCTTTATCCCTCTTTCATCACCTTTGAACATATTGTGTGTAAGACACCACAGCTTTATAAACTGCAGTCCTGTCTCATCAACATCTATAGTTTTCCTTTTGTCTTCAGTATCCTTGTTGGACGGCAGATCTGAAACACAGTAAAAACTTAACGGCTATCCGCACTGGCATGTATGGACAAAAGAACAGCAAGAAAGCATTAAGTAAGTTTCAACAGCGCAACATACTTCTCAACTGTGTGGAACAACAGTATGGAGCCTTTAAAAAACACAGCCTAGAATGCTGAATAATAGTCTTCACACACACACACACACACACAGGGTTGCTTGAATGCTTTCCATTGAAACTGTTAGTCAGAAAACTAGGTTTTCACGAAAACAAAGTTTTTTGCAGTGTTTGTTTTCTGCAGCAAATTTTCATGTTCTAGGACCAGAGTCACAAAGGGGTTAGGCACCTAACGCCCACGTTAGGCACCATTGGCATTCACAAAACCACCATTCATATGCCATCTAAGTCCCCTAGCACTTACATTTTCACTGTAAAAGGCCCCTAAATTTCTGCCACTGGTAGGGTTGCCAACTTTCTAATAGCAGAAAACCAAACACTCTTGCCCCACCCCCTGCCCCATCCCTTCCCTGAGGCCCCACCCCACTCCCTCCATCCCCACTCCCTCCCTCCCTTGCTCTCCCCCACCCTCACTCACTCACTTATTTTTCCCTGGGATGGGGCAGGGGGTTGAGGTGCGGGAGGGGGTGAGGGCTCTGGCTGGGGATGCAGGCTCTGGGGTGGGGGCAGAAATGAGGGGTTCAGGGTGCGGGAGGGGACCCCAGGCTGGGGCAGGGGTTTGGGGGTGCAGAAGTGGGTGAGAGCTCTGGCTGGGGTGCAGGCTCTGGGGTGGGGCAGGGGCTGAGGCAGAGAGTTGGTGTGTGTGGGCGGGGAGTATGGGCTTTGGGCTGGGGCCAGAAATGAGGGGTTCAGGCTGCGGGAGGGGGCTCCTGGCTGAGGCAGGGATGTGGGAGGGGGTGAGGGGTTTGGCTGGGGGTGTGGACTCTGGGGTGGGGCCGGGATGAGGAGTTTGGAGTGCAGGAAGGGGCTCTGAGCTGGAGCATGGGTTTGGGGTACAGGAGGGGGTGAGGGATCCAGGAGGGAGTTTGGGTGCTGGAGGGGGCTCAGGGCTGGGGCAGGGGGTTGGGGCGTGGGAGAGGGCTCAGGGTGCGGGTTCTGGGTGGCATTTACCTCAGGCAGTTCTTGGGAAGCAGCCAGAATGTCCAACTCTAGACGGAGGGGTGGCCAGGTGACTCCGTTCACTGCCTCGCCCTTAGGTGCAGCCCCCCACTCCCATTAGCCATGGTTCCCGGCCAACAGGAACTGCAGAGCTGGGGTTCAGGGCGGGGACAGCATGCGGACCCCCTGGTCGACCCTCCACCTAGGATCCGGACATGCCAGCTGCTTCTGGGGAGCTGCGCAGAGCCAGATAGGGAGCCTGCCTGCGCCACCAACCAGACTTTTAACAGCCCAGTCAGTGGTGTTGACTGGAGCTACCAGAGTCCCTTTTCTACTGGGTATTCTGGTTGAAAACTGGACACCTGGCAACTTTAGCCACTGGACATGTGCACTGCTGTCTCAGAGAGGCACCTGTACACCTCTATCTCACCTAAACTCAAGGGGGATTATCTTGCTAGGCATTGCCCTGGCTGTCTTCCCTGTGGGGCCCAATCTGGTAGTGTGCTCTGAGCACACAAAACAGCTGGGGAAGGACTTTAGCCTAGTAGTTAGAGCAGTGCGACAGGATGGGAAAAGACCCTAGGCCAATTCTCCATTATATGGAGAAGGAATTTGAAAAGGGATGATCACCTCGCAGATGAGTGCTCTAACCACTAGGCCATAGGATACTCCGATATGGGTTTTTCTCAATTTCTCCAGTTGAAGCTGTTCCAGTGTGTTTAAAGAATTACATGCACTGGGCCAGAGAGAAAGTGAGAATGACTCTATAGTCTTGATGCATCTGCTTAGTTATGGGAACTGTGAGTAGTCCCATTTTCCATCACATTAAGCACATAGGTCTCATCCAGCAAAGATTTAACTAAGAGATTTTGGCTTTGGCCCACCTCTAAGACAAGCCAGTTATGATATCCCAAATGTTGGGAGGGTTTCTGGGAGAGAATATGCAGAAGGAAAAAAATAAATCTTCCAGAACAATGCTCTAGGGCAGGGGTCGGCAACCTATGGCACATGTGCCAAACACAGCACGCAAGCCGATTTTGAGTGGCACGCTGCTGCCTGCCACGGTCCCGGCCCCCAACCCCGCTCAGCCCCCCGGCCCACCGCTCTCCCCTGCGGGGGCAGGAGGCAGAAGTTTGGTCCTGTGGCAGCCAAGCTCCCCCCTCCCCCACTTCTTCCCCCAGCCAGCGTGCTGCTTTCCTGCCCCTCCTCCTCTCCTTCCCTGTGCCGATCAGCTGATGGCCTTTGTGAGGGGGAGGGCGAGAAGTGGCAGCATGCTCGCTGCTCCGTGAAGGAGGCAGAGAAGAGGTAGGACAGGGCCTTTGCGAAGGGGGTGGAACAGGGCATATCCCTTCCAGCCGCCTGCCATGAGCCGCTCAGGGCAGGGGGCTGGGAGCACCCTCACGAGCCGAGCACCCCAGCCTTATGCCCTGCACCCCTGAACCCCCCCACACACCCAGACTTCTACCCTGCACCCCCCACGCCCCCAGCCCTCTGCCCTGAACCCCCCCACACACCCAGCCTTCTGCTCTACACCCCCACACACCCCAGCCCTCTGCCCTGACCCCTGAACTCCCCCACACCCCCACTGCCCTCTGCCCTGACCCGTGAACCCCCCCACACACAGCCTTCTGCCCTGCACCCCCACAGCCACCATCCCTCTGCCCTGACCCCTGAATCCCTCACACACAACCCCAGCCCTCTGCCCTGACCCCTGAACACACACACCCCAGGTCTGGGGTCCCGGCTGCCGGCCGCTTGCCAGCCAGCGTCCCAGCCACAGGCCCCGCTCAGCCCACTGCCGGTCTAGGTGAACAGAACCCCAGGCTGGCAGCGAGCTGAACAGGCTGGCAGCGTAAGATCAGCATTTTAAAACGAAGCTTCTTAAACATTTTGATAACCTTGTTTACTTTACATACAACAACAGTTTAGTTATATATTATAGACTTATAGAGAAATGCCTTCTAAAAACGTTAAAATGTATTACCGGCATCCAAAACCTTAAATTAGAGTGAATAAATGAAGACTCGGCACACCACTTCTGAAAGGTTGCCTACCCCTGCTCTAGGGTTTTCATTTGTGAATACAAGAGTCTCTTGTGGCTAAGAAGGAAAGATTTTTTCAAAAAATTAGATATGGATTGAACAAACGGGATCTCAAGTTACACCAACTAGCTTAAATGGTACAAGGGGGATTCAGGCTTCCTGGCACAAACTGATCACCACCAGCAATCAGGAAAGAAAGACTCCTCACTTCACTCTGAGAATACACCAGATGTGTCCAGGTGCATTGCTGAATACAACATGTTTGTTGAAGGACCTGCTTTTCTCCTTAGCATCAGGTATAGGCTGCTATTGCTCCATGAGAAAAAGGGAAGGTAATTGCTGGCCTGGCAAACCCCTATGAAATGCAGGATTGTTTCTAAAATTGAACAACATTCTATTTTTTCCATCAGGTCTCAGTTTAATATTGCAAATAATTTATAAGTAGCAAATATGGTTGCAGCAACCGACACTGGTGCCCTATTATGCTAGTGGCTGTTCAAACTTATAGTAAGAAACAGCCTCAGAAGAGCTTAAGGCCTAAACAGACCAAGGGGGAATTAGTACTGTTCCAATGCACAGATGAAGAGCTGAGGCAGAGAGGAGTTAAATGACTTGCCCAAGGTCAGGAAGTCTGTGGCAAAGCTGCAAAACAAACCTCGAGCTCAATAGTCCCAGTCTACTGCCATATACCAGAGACCTTCCTTCTTCTCAAAAGTCTACCAGAAAGTCTATGTTGTAGAGAGCTGAGGGATCCATTTAGGACTCTATTAGTAATCCAGTGACAAGCTAGCTTGTGTCACCGACCTTAGTGAGAATGAAAGTCTGCTCCTACATATAGATGCTATAGACCAAGTCAGACATGAGACACTGGAATATTTCAATTTTTATGTGCTGGTTAATGACTGACAGCACTGGAGGTGCATTTCTTCATCTTCAATAATAAACAGCAGCAGTGCAAGCTTCCTCATGCTTATCCTACATCTGTCTCCATGGCCTAAAAAAAGTAGCTTTGGTGGTTTGGTCTCCAGGCCCCATTCAGTCCTAGGTATAAAAATAATCCAAGAGCATAACATTTAGGAAACACGCCTAAGCTCTGAAGTACTCTCCCCTCAGCCATCCAGGCAGGAAGAAAGTCTGTGCAGACAGAAACAGAGTAGCTAGAATACCTTCGCTATCACCGAGTAGGCAGATACAATGGTTCACTGGCCGGTTAAAGCTTTGACTGCTTCAGCACATTTCCAATGCCATTTACAACATGTATTATCCCCAGTTTGCATTCCAAGCACATCCATTGTAGCTTCCTAGGTCAAGTCAACAGAAATTACTGAAGAGAGAGCTGTAACCATTGATCACAGTGAGAGCAGATAATGTGATTACAGAAAGACATTTGGCCATTTGTGTATTTTACCCACACACACCCCACTCCATGTCTCCCCAATTTGCCTTCCTTCTGGTCCTGGAGTATTTGCCTTTTCCTGTTTCAAATTTGGTTTGTGTGTGTGTGTGTTTACGCTCTCACAGTGAGTGACACGTGCTCAGTGCTGTACAAAACAGAAGGACACTCTTCCTGCCCCAAGGAACTTATTCTCCTGCTCTCACTGAAGTGAGTGGCACAACTTCCACTGACTTAATGGGAGCAGGAGCAGGCATAAGACATACAAATAGTAGAGACCAAGGTGTACATCCCCAGTCACAGTCTGCTCGCTGCACTTTTGGAAATGTGAAACCATCTTTATCCAATCCTCAGGCTCTGGGGGCTGTTTTGACCTCTGGTGCAAGCGTCAGGGTTGCTCTAAGGTATACCCAACTGACCACAGATGAAAGGTGCTGCTCCATATACAGTCCCTTCACCCCTTGCCCTTATGCTGGGATCCAAGAGGAGAGGTGTCAATGCAGAGCCTTTATACTTGCTCTGCATGACCTTAGGGAGCTGTGTAAGTCAGCTTCTGATCTGGTGATTCAAAGAACTAGGGATTGGGCTCTCAGATCCAGATCCTTAAAGGTATGTAGGCACCCAGCGCCCATTGAGTTCAGTCAATCAGCTGATGGTCTTTCTCTTACAAAAATGTTGCAACCCTCTCTCCTCCCCTTGTAAATAAAAAGGCCTTCAAAGGCTATATCAAGGAAGATTCCATTTTGAGACTCCTAAAGAAGCCTGTCAGACCTCCTTCTATACCACTTTTAGCAGCTTCCCCCTCCCGCTCAACCCTTAATTTCCTGTCTCGGTATTACATAAGCAGCTACTATATGAGGGAAGTAATTTTCATGCAATAAAACTCTGGAGTTTCAATTCACAGTCTCCAACTTCAAAGAGCTGTAGCCTGCGTGAGCTAAAGCCATAAAATTTTAGATACGCTTCCCATTTCCTAGGATGATTTGTGTACAAAATGTTAAGGGCTTGATTGTAATAGCTTTGATACCACCGGGTTGAAAACAAAAAGCTGTGCTGAGATAAGAGCATTCAGTGGCTGTTCAGACGGTTACACTGTGTTTTTCTTGGACACCTGCCTACCTCAATCAGCCCACAACATTCAAAACATTGTGGCCATTTAAGAAAGGAAAAGGAGGTTTTGAACAGATGCTCAATATTTTCTCCTATGATCCCTGCCCTAGAGTAGGAGAATTCAAAGCCGATCTGGAGGGGGGAGTAATATATCACTGTGTAACTACGCAGTTTGCAGGTACTTAAAGTCCAGATCTTCAAAGGTATTTAGGTGCCTAGGTCTGACTGATTTCAGTGGAGTTAGACACCAAACTACCTTGAGGACCTGGCCCAACATCATTCTTGAAAATTCATAGATTGATAGATTCTAGGACTGGAAGGGACCTCGAGAGGTCATCGAGTCCAGTCCCCTGCCCGCATGGCAGGACCAAATACTGTCTAGACCATCCCTGATAGACATTTATCTAACCTACTCTTAAATATCTCCAGAGATGGAGATTCCACAACCTCCCTAGGCAATTTATTCCAGTGTTTAACCACCCTGACAGTTAGGAACTTTTTCCTAATGTCCAACCTAGACCTCCCTTGCTGCAGTTTAAACCCATTGCTTCTGGTTCTATCCTTAGAGGCTAAGGTGAACAAGTTTTCTCCCTCCTCCTTATGACACCCTTTTAAATACCTGAAAACTGCTCCTCAATCACTTAAACACCTTTAAAAATTTTACCCTTGATGTTATTCCACTCATGTATCCAATGCCCTGGATAAAGCTATGAGGTCAGACCCAGGCCAGGGGGACTCCTCCGTACAGTGACCAGAGTCACCAAGGTCTGATGTGGGCATGGGAAAGAGCAAAGCCAGGGACCCTTCATCAGGGTTTCCTCATGAGAGCAGGGGACAGTCTCATAAACACAAGAGCCCCCTCTAAGTCCACTCCAAAGATAACGGATCCCTCCGCAACCCATCCAAGTTGGGTGAATCTTCGTGCCCAGGTTCTAAGGACTTAGGATGTCTGAAGCCCCTGGACCATGACAAAAAGGCAGACAAGAAAAAGGCTCTGCCAATACCAAACTCCACACCAGCAACGATGCCATTTGCAGTACCATCCAGGTCGAGGGGCTGAGAACTGCCATGTGACAGGGTGTACCAACCCCACGTTGGAGAGGCGAGGGTTAATGAACTGCTCTGGACCAAAGAGGCCATGCCCCCTCACCCCTACGAGGCATTCTCCCAGTGGAGGGAGCATTCAAAAGGGAGCAACTCAGTCCGAGCTGACTGAGTGGAAGAGTTGTTGGGTGCAGGAGCCTCCTGTCAGGAAGCTATGAGGGCTCCAAGCTGCTGGGGCTGAGTCTCCTAATGGTGCCACAGATAGCCAAACGACCACGGGAACTGAAGGGGACAACTCGCTCTTGCTAGTGGAGGAGACTCCAAAGACAAAACAGCGAGAATACAAGATGGACCCCATGTCCAACCCCGAGAGGACGTTGGAGGGACTGGAATGAGGGTAGGAAGCAACCCAGGCAACACGCTTAGGAGGTATTAGGACCTGAACCCTGTGTCGGGGCCCACTGTTTTGAAGGGCCTTGGGTTGAAACCCGGTCGAGTATAGTTAGCTTGGGTTCCCCTTCCCTCCCCTCAGGTGCCAGTTAGCCTGGGTTCCCCTTCCCTCCCCTCATGTTCCAGTTAGCCTGGGTTCCCCTTCCCTCCCCTCAGGTGCCAGTTAGCCTGGGTTCCCCTTCCCTCCCCTCATGTTCCAGTTAGCCTGGGTTCCCCTTCCCTCCCCTCAGGTGCCAGTGGGTGACACTACCTAGTGATATTGCCACCAGGCAAGGCAGCCTTTGAACTCACTATTAAGCAGCATATCCCAGAGCATCGCCATTAGGCAGTGCTGTTGGCCTGGCACACTTAACCAACCCCCAACATGCCAGTACTAAAGAAAAGTCACCCAAGAGGAGCCTCATTCACTGGCATTACTACCACAATCTCATATAGAGCCACCAACCACATGGATACTGATGGGGCAAGCTGACAAGACTGCATGCACCCCAGAGAGGGGGAGGGGATATAAACCACTTGGGAGGACATGTTTGTTTTCCAGGAGCCAACATTTTCCCTGTTGTTGGGACTGATTCTCACCAGGGAGATTTTTTTACCCTGTCAGGAGACACGGGACAGAGGAAAAGAAGTCAATCCCCCTTCCCATCTACTAGCTGTGGTTTCCTTTCAATGGAACTTCTGACAGAGTCAGATCTGGCAATTATCAAGTGATCCATCCCTTGTCATCCAGCCCCAGCATCTGGCAGTTGGAGGATTAGGGACACCCAGAGCATGGGGTTGCATCTCTGACCATCTTGCCTAATATCTATTGATGGACCTATCCTCCGTGAACTTATCTAATTCTTTTTTTTAACCCATTTATACTTTTTGTATTCACAACATCCTCTGGTTCCATAGTTGACTGTACATTGTGTGAAGGATTATTCCTTTTGTTTGTTTTAAACCTGCTGGCTATTAATTTCAGTTGGTAACCCTTGTTTTTTGTGTGATTGAATGGGTAAATAATACTTCCTTATTCACTTTGTCCCCACCATTCATGATTTTATAGACCTCTATCATATCCCCCCTTGGTCATATATTTTCCAAGCTGGACAGTCCCAGTCTTTTTAATCTCTCCTCCTATGGAAGCTGTTTCATAACCTTAATCATTTTTGTTGCCCTTCTCTGTACCTTTTCCATTTCTAATATATCTTTTCTGAGATAGGGCGGCCAGAACTGCATGCAGGATTCAAGGAGGAGGCACACCATGGATTTATAGTGACATATTTACTGTCTAATTATCTATCCCTTTCCTAATGGTTCCTTATATTCTGTTAGCTTTTTAGACTGCCGCTGCACATTGAATAGATGTTTTCAGAGAACTATCCACAATGACTTCAAGATCTTTCTTGAGTGGTAACAGTTAATTTAGACCTCATCATTTAGTATATAGAGTTGGGATTATGTTTCCTAGTATGCATTATTTTTCATTTATCAACATTGAATTAATCTGCCATATTGTTGCCAAGTCATCCAGTTTTGTGAGATCCCTTTGGAACTCTTCTCAGTCTGCTTCGGACTTAACTAAATAAAAGTAATGTTGTATCATCTGCAAATTTTGCCACCTCACTGCTTACCCCTTTTTCCAGATCATTGATGAATATGTTGAACAGCACTGGTTCCAGTACAAATCCCTGGGAGAACCCGCTATTTACCTCTCTCTGTTCTGAAATCCGACTATTTATTCCTACTCTTTGTTTCCTGTCTTTTAGCCAGTTACTGATCCATGAGAGGACCTTCCCTCTTATCCATGACTGCTTACTATGCTTAAGAGCCTGTGGTGTGGGACCTTCTCAAAGTCATTCTGAAAGTCATTCTGAAAGTCCAAGTATACTATATCCACTATACCACCCTAGTCCACATGTTTGTTGACACCCTCAGAGAATTCTAATAGATTGGTGAGGCATGATTTCCCTTTACAAAAGCTGTGTTGACTCTTCCCTCAAGTAATTGTGTTCATCTAAGTGTTTGATAATTTTGTTCTTTACTAGAGTTTCAACCAATTTGCCTGGTATTGAATTTATGCTTACTGGCCTGTAATTGCTAGGATCGCCTCTGGAGCCTTTTTTTTAAATTGGCATCACATTACCTATCCTTGAGTCACTGGATACATAAGCTTATTTAAATGATAGGTTACAAATTACAGTTAGTAATTCTGCAATTTCACATTTGAGTTCCTTCAGAACTCTTAGGTGAATACCATCTGGTCCTCATGACTTATTACTGTTTAATATATCAATTTGTTCCAAAACCTCCTCCATTGACACCTTAATATGGGACAGTTCCTCAGATTTATCAACTAAAAAGAATAGCTCAGGTGTGGGAATCTCCCTCACATCCTCTGCAGTGAAGATCAATGCAAAGAATTAATTTACCTTCTCTGCAATGGCCTTGTCTTCCTTGATGCTCCTTTAGCCCCTTGATCATCTAATAGCCCCAGTGATCATCTGGCAGGCTTTTTGCTGTTAGTTTTTAAGTCTTTTGATAGTTGCTCTTCAAATTCTTTTTTGGCCTGCCTAATTATACATTGACAATTGAGGTGCTAGAGTTTATGCTCCTTTCTATTTTCCTCAGTAAGATTTGACTTCAAATTTTTAAAGGATGCCTGTTTGCCTCTACCTGCCTCTTTTACTCTGCAATAGTGGGGAGGAGGGGGGAGGTCCTCTTTTTTTTTTTTTTTAATTTGGGTATACATTTAAGTGATTTCAGTAATAAAGGCTACCATATGCAGCACTAGCTTTCTTAATTCGCACGTCCACTTTGTGATCAATTGTCGCTTAATTGTTTACCATACTGCTGAGATAAACTGTTTGACAGCTTGGAGCTTATTGTTGGATCTTGGTAAAGTTCCAAGCTTATTGATGGATCTTGGTAAAGTTGTTGAGGAGCTGACTGGTACGTAGCCTCAGTTTTCATTTAGCTGATGGTAAGGCCAAAGTTTCAAGCCTCCACAGCAAAAAGATTTATAAGATCATGTGGAACAGCTTCAGAGTGTGCCAACAAGGCACAGTCATTGGCGTGGAGCAGTTCCTGCTTCATTTGCATGTAGATGAGAGAGATTAAAAAGTTTGCTAGTATGAAAGCATACAAAGAAGCCATTTGAAGAGCCATGGAGAGCCTCCTCTAACAATTCTAAGAATGAGGATCACTGCTTCACCCCATTCTTAATCGGAAATGGGTCTCTTAGATGACCATCAACACCTAACTCTTCCAACCATACCTTTGTGGAATTGCTGAACAATGTTAATAAATTTGCCTGCCTGGATATCCAAATTTAGAAAACAAATGTCTAGCGGGCAGTGCAGCTGACCAAGTCAAAAAGAAAGTCAGAAAGAACTTTGTTGATAATTTGGGCCAGGAGCTGGTCAAAGAAGATGTGTGCAAGACTATTACTGGCCATGGAGAGAACAAGCAGATGTCACAGTAGTTACTACAGTCACTTTTTGAGCCTTTGTGCTTATAGATAGTAACAATGTTGACATCTTTCAGTAAGATTTCTTGAAGCCAGACATGTTAGAGGAATTCAAAAAGCTTGTAAATGAGAAGATGTCCTCTGTGTTTGAAAGTTTCAGCTGGAATGGTATCGGGACATCCCCCAAATCCAACTCCTCCTCCACATGATAGGATGTTGAAAACAGGGTTAGTAGGTGATTGCCATGTAGCATGAAGTATGGTGGGTGAGCGGTTCTCTCCAGGTCACTACCGTGGCCCTGAAGGCCTATGGTAATCTGTTCCAAAACACCCTTGTTAACAGGTCTCTGCTTGTGCAAATCAGGCTTGTTAGCCTGATAGCTGGCAACTGGTTTAAGAGATGGCCACTCCGAAAACAAACCTGTAACCAGCAAGTGCTTCAGTTGTCTCAGTCTTATCCTGCCACTGGCTAAGAGGGCATGCAAGTTGGTGCAAAACTGCTAGTCCACTTTAAATTAATTTCCAAGCAGCTTTTGACAGTCCAACAAGTCCTATGGTGATGGAGAAAACAGCAAAAGTGATCATGAGGGACATTACTGGGAGTCATAGTTGTGAACCTACACAAGGGCAGGTCAAGACTTTGGTCCCTTTGTGCTGACTTGGCATGACACCATAGTTTGGCAGTATCTTGATTGACTCAGCTGCTCTATTCAGGGACAGCACAGCCAGCCTCAGTCTGTGAAGCAAGTTAGAAACAGTGCCCTAAAAAATGCTCATCCCAAACAGCCCTACTCAGCTTACCATGAATGGAGGATGTCTCATCATGCAGTTGAACCTTAAGCCTCAAAAACTTTCCTTTTGTCTCATTGTTGCAACATGGACTGTCCATGCACTCCTTGATTGTCCAAATCGCAGACCACTCTGGTGGCTCAAGAGCCAGAAAGATACTTCATTGACACTACGGCATAGAGTGAGATGCAATTGGCTGAAGAAGGCCAACTGACCGAGGAGATTGCTGGGTACACTTTCTTGTGGAAGGGACACCCACAAAATGAGCTACATGCTGCAGGAGCCAGTTTTGCACTTAGAAAGAATCTTGTTTCTCATTTGTAGAGCCTACCCATAGCATAAATGACAGAATGATGAAGCTCTGATTGCCCCTGAGAGGGGAACATTATGTTTCACTGATCAGTGCCTAGGCATCAATAATGACTAAGCCTGGTGAGGTGAAGGTACAATTTTACTCTGAACTAAATGATCTGATCCAATTGACTCCCCATGAAACTAAATTGATTATGTAGATGACTTTAACTCTCATGCTGGTGGTGATGATTCTATGTAGCATGGCATACTTGTCAAACATGACATCAGCAGGATGAACAATAATGCCTGGCTTTTGCTATTGACGTGTGTCAAAAACCAATTAGTTGTCACAAACACTGTCTTCCAACTCCCTGACAAATATAAAACAACCTTGCTCACGTCATTGGCATTTAATAGACTAGGTGTAGTTCTGACAGCGGGATCTACAAGATGTGCTCATAACCCAGATATTACATGGAGCTGATTGCTGGACTGATCGTCTTGTTTGATCAAAGCTTTCCCTTTTTATTTGTCAAAAAAATGCATAAAAACTAGTCAGTTAAGTATCTAAATATTGGCTGCCTGAAAGATCTGTCAACCAGCAAACAATCATCAACATAGCTAACTACCACTTTGGAAACTCTTCCAACGATCTGTGATAACGCATCTGTCGAATGGGTATCCCAGCGTGATACAATCTAGAATACTGTTGTGAACTGCATTTGATATATGAAATGCAATCAGTGCAGACTGGTTCAATGACACTGATCCTGAAATATCAAATCTTCTTGATGTCAAGTGGAAAGTGCATGATGTGCTTTTAGCTGATCCACGGTCTGAGTTGAAAAAGGCCAGAAATAGAGTACCTTGCAGCATGCTCTGCCAAATGCAAAATATGTGAATGACTGCAAAGTGGTTGAACTGCAGGTACTTGCTGAAAAACATGACTCCAAAGGCTTCTATGATGTGGTGAAAGCTGCGTATCGTCCTACCTAATCTGCCTTAACACACAAACAAGTGCTGATGGTGAATTTCACATCATAGATCACACTACCACCCACCAACTGTGGCTTGAACACTTTAGTGAACTAATCATTCATCCACTGTCTGAGTTACTGGATAACATCCTCAAAGTATCTACATCTAACAAACTTGCTGATCCACCCACATGAGCTAAGATGTTGAAGGTTGTCCAAGCAATAAAAAATAACAGATCTCCTGATCCAAAACATTTAAGTAGCATATAAAACAGAGGATATAGCACCTCATAATAAGGCTAAATACTTGGAAGCTAACCTAAAACAGCAGCAGACTCTCCCAACTCTCCAGTGCTGAACATAGCTACTTTGAATGTCACTACATCTATAAAGAATAGACTGTTTAAGCTACCACTGTCAACACTTACCCCTCAAAGAATTAAAAAGAAAACCAAGACCAGTATTTTAAAGGAAGTTATAGGAAAGCTCCCACAGCACTTTGTCCACACCAGACCCAGCAATTTTGTTTTGGTCAGTCTCGAAGAGAGTTCCAGGCTGGTCTCCATACCTCAGAAAGCTTTCCCTTCCTTTGGTTCAAGAGAAGAGCATTTAGTCAGAAGATTTAACAATGCCGATCTCTATAGAGAGAAAATGATATTTAATTATTCAACTAAAGTGGAACAATTTCAATAGGAGAAATGGAGAGAAACCCATATCACAACATCCCACAGACCAGTGGTTAGGGCCTCCTCACACTCTTTCTTGCTCAGGAAGCCACTTGGGAGTTAAGTGGGGTACCTCTGCAGTATTAGGAGTGAGAGATCTGGAATAACCAAACTATGGCCAGACAGTAATCAATCTCCTCTGCATTTCCAATGGATTGGGCTAGGTTCAGCAACAAAACTGATAGAGAGAGCTGGAATGATATACAATCTAGGAGCTATTTTATACTGAGCACTCTGTATGTCTGTTGCTTTGGAAATTTTAAGACCATTCAAACAAGCATCTATAATGGTCTCTTTGCTCAGTATCTCCCAAGCTTTTCTGGCTCTCATTCCAGAGATATAACATGAAAATGGGGCTGGAGGATGATGGTAATTAATTATTATAGTTAGTCTGCTATGGTGAGACAGCTAAAGATTCCCCTTTCTCCAAGCCACTGAATGAAAGGATTTGAGTTGATATGTTCAAGGATTTTGTGCATTTGGTAAGATAGGCAATTGAATATACAGGCCTGCAGAAGCCAACATGATGAATGTATATGCTTTCTCGTCTCAGACAGTCTCTTAAAGAGGGAAGCAGACATGCAGGGTTACAGAATCTGATAGAAGGAAACCCAAGACTTTCTATTTTAGACCTTTTGGGATCTGGTAGGTGCATGTGTGGATGTCTGCCATGCTAACTGAAGTGAGAACATGCCCCTTCAAGTAAGATGCCATCCTCAGAGCATATCTAAGATATATAGTTATTTTAGCCAATATTGACATTTTAATTGGTTAAGCTTTCCCACTACAGAAGGAGAAGGTGCCATATGAACAGATATTATTTAATTTCATTAACCAAAAGGATAAAAGTTGCAGGAATGCAACTCAGAAACAGTGTACTTGGGATTGAAACAGTTAGTAGAGTGATTTCCCAGGACTGTGAAAAGGAATGTGTGTCCAGCAGAGGATACAAACACTAGCATGTCATCAGCTAAACAGCTGTGAATGGATTCTACCCCCCGTGAATGCCCAGAACGGAAACAGAAGAATGAATGACCTATGATAAAAAGAAGAACAGGAGTACTTGTGGCACCTTAGAGACTAACAAATTTATTAGAGCATAAGCTTTCGTGGACTACAGCCCACTTCTTCGGATGCATATAGAATGGAACATATATCTCCTCATTATATGTTCCATTCTATATGCATCCGAAGAAGTGGGCTGTAGTCCACGAAAGCTTATGCTCTAATAAATTTGTTAGTCTCTAAGGTGCCACAAGTACTCCTGTTCTTCTTTTTATCATAGGTCATTCATTCTTCTGTTTCCGTTCTGGGCATTCACGGGGGGTAGAATCCATTCACAGCTGTTTAGCTGATGACATGCTAGTGTTTGTATCCTCTGCTGGACACACATTCCTTTTCACAGTCCTGGGAAATCACTCTACTAACTGTTTCAATCCCAAGTACACTGTTTCTGAGTTGCATTCCTGCAACTTTTATCCTTTTGGTTAATGAAATTAAATAATATCTGTTCATATGGCACCTTCTCCTTCTGTAGTGGGAAAGCTTAACCAATTAAAATNTCCCCTTGTAAGTATGCTCACACTTCTTATCACACTGTCTGTACTGGGCTATCTTGATTATCACTTCAAAAGTTTTTTTTCTCTTAATTAATTGGCCTCTCAGAGTTGGTAAGACAACTCCCACCTGTTTATGCTCTCTGTATGTGTGTATATATATCTCCTCATTATATGTTCCATTCTATATGCATCCGAAGAAGTGGGCTGTAGTCCACGAAAGCTTATGCTCTAATAAATTTGTTAGTCTCTAAGGTGCCACAAGTACTCCTGTTCTTCTTTTTGCGGATACAGACTAACACGGCTGTTACTCTGAAACTTGACCTATGATAAGGGTTCTACACCTAGAGCAAAGAATAAGGGGAGAAAGAGGCTCCATTGGCCTTGTCCCACTGTAGGGGAAAAACTTTGGTGCTTAACATCACAGGTGCACCATCTTTAAATGCCCAAACAACAACTGGGAATCCATCTTGGTTGCCCTTCTTCCCCCTCCCCAGGTGTAGTTTCCTGACCTTTCTGCCAAAAGGTGGGGAACCAAGCAAACCATGTGATCTATGATCTGCCTAGTAAGAGCAGGGCATATAAGGGCTAGCACGTCTAAGGGAAGGGGCTGCCTTTCTGAGTGGCAGAGTCTGGAGATGCTGCTGCTGCTGCAACTGTTGGAAAGCACAGTAGACACCTCAGCTCTCCAGATTGCCTTACAGGAATATGCTGAGCACCGCACTCTTTCATCTGGTTGTGGGAGGGTAATTCTCACTTGCATACAGAGAGTATGTCACCAGCTGCCACTCTTTCACTGAGGACAAACACACACCCACAATGTCGCAGGGGGAGAACAAGCCAAGTCATCACTGGGGCAGAGCTGTCATCGCCTGATCCTGAGGTCCACTTCTTACCTGTGAGTTTCACCTACCTGGACGGAGTCTGGAGCTGTCCTGTTGTCATGAGGATCCTCAGAGCTGCAAGACCTGGTAGTGGTCCATTGATCCTCCATTCTCTTACATGGGTCCCATCATAGGGGAGGGAACTTACCCTCAGTCACAATCAGCATACTGCCAATCCTTTACTTATATCACCTGTTGTATGGGGTCCTTGCTTTACCTGTGTTCCTATTCATTTGGTTTACCTTGTTTAGAGCTGTTGATGGTTTAATAAATACCTTGGCTATTTACACCCACACTTCCTAGTTGGTTATTTTTTTAAGGGGCTAGCAACAAACCCCGATGACAGATGTAGGCATGGGGACATTCCCCTAAATTGGTTTCAACACCATCCTCTAAAGTGAAATTACCAGAGGAAGAAAGATTGTAGCAGCTCTAGTGGAAATGTACCAAAACTGGATGCAACTGAGGAAGTGTGTGCCCAGGCCAAATCTGCAAAGAACATGTAGAAGCTGTTTCCATTGAACTCTATAAACAACCTTCTTTGCAGCCAGGAAAACCAGCAAATCCTGGATTTTCCTGGACACCAAGAGGCAAGAGTGGGAAGCAAGTGTCTAACATTGAGCCTGAGTGGTGGCTGACAAGAAAAACCTAAAAGCACAACAGTCTTATCTGGTTTAACCAAAAAGGAATGGAGAGTGCTCAGCTGAGTGGCCAACATTTTAAGCAGAATTTGTAGGGTTTATAAGAAACAAATCAGTCACTTCAAAGTTATATATAAATAAGAATTATCTTACATGACTAAGAGATTCCTCTATAAAAGCATGATAATAGACCCCAAGTAGGATCAAAGTCCAGGGCTGCACCAACATTTTAAAGGCTTCCGCTCCAAACCCACCGGAGCACCAGGTTTCATCCAACCTGAATTAGTGAACTGAAATGTAACTGTTTAACTGGATGATTTATTAAGCCACAGCCCTGGGTCCAAGACAAAACTGGAAATACAATACAAACATTCCCTGAATTAGGTGGAGCTTTTAATTATAAATCAGCATAGAGATAGCTATATAATGTGGGTTTTTTCATACACAAAAAACTCAAAAAGCAGAATTCTCCTTTCATATTCTTAACTGCAGGGATCGATGCAGATGGAATATGGCCCTTAGTCAGTATTGCTAATGATCCCGGGTTTGTTTTTCTCCCTACAAAATAATAATTATATCTAGCTGAACATACAATACTGAATTTTGGGACATTTCTTCTATCAGCGCATAAATGACAATGTGGCAACATCTACCTCAGATTTATCCTACAGTCTGAAATGATGTTTAAGTTTAGCCTCAGGTTCTCTTATCTTATCCTCAAGATCTAAAGGAGTCTTGACTATTTCTTTCATTTTTTCCAGAGGCATATCAGATTATAGCCCTGCTAAGAAATGCTTTTGCTATCTCACCAAAGAAGGGAGCATTGCTGTCACTAATGGTATTTTCCTCTACAAATAGTATCTATTTTCTAAATATATTGTGGGATGGGACTAAGTGAAGCAGTGTTCATCCTCCAGGGTTCTTTGCTGTCCCAGGTGAGAACTTTATGTAAAAATAACTGGAAGTGTGGCATGATCTATATTGAGGAGTCTCTACTGCCAGTGTAAGGATCGATCTTTGGTCAACTTTAATATAGAAAAGCCTACTTGCGCAAAAAAAAGTGGGGAATTGTAATTTCCCTATGAAAATACTTTTAACAATAACAATGTGTGCTTCAGTGTTTGAAAAAACAGCTTTCACCTGTGAGTGGTGGTGTTTATGGATTGGCACACAAATGCCTCTGGAATTTCTTGTTGTAGTGTATGTTGAAAGTATCTTCATTCATACCACGGTTTAGAGAACTCTAGTTGACACAGATGAGCTTCCTGAAAAAAAGCAATCTGAGCACCGCTCCTCTTAATCTTCTACGCCATTTTCTTTAATTTTGGTGGGGTTTGGGTAGCATAAGGATACCATAAGGCCACTGCACTTAACAAAAGCTTATCATCAGTGCACACCAACATTACAAAAATTATAGGATGGTAAGTGAAAAACCAGTATATTGATCTAACTGAGCTTGCAGGGGGAATTTAAACAGATACCCATCATGGAATTTGACCGAGCTAGAGAGGTTCTTTATTATCATTGGTCCTTGTGGTAGCAGCCTGAGGCCCTGATCAAGTATCAAGTCTTCATTGTGCTAGGTGCTGTACACAGTATCCTGGAAAGCCCTTCCAAAAGCCCTTATCCTCTCAGTATATTAGAGACTTGAAGAAGGATAATGGAATGGCCTTTCAGATTCTAAAACCCTTATGGTTTCACAAAGCATCATGGATTATATAATTATATATATAAAATTTTAAAAAGATCAACACTTAGGAACCATGTGTATACCACATCTACTCTTCCCCATATCCCGCTTGCCTTGCCATTGAAATGTAGAATATTTATGAGTTGTATTCCTAGTGCCTAGGAACCCAAGTCATAAAGTGGGACCCCATTGTGCTATATGCTGAACATACAGAAGAAAAAAAAAAAGATAGTCCCTGACTCCAGAGCTTACAAAGTACAAAATAGGAGACAATAGGTAGATACAGACAAGGGTGATCAGATGTCCCAATTTTATAGGAACACTCCCAATATTTTGGACTTTGTCTTATATAGGTGCCTATTACTCCCCAGCCCCATCCCGCTTTTTCACCCTTGCTGTCTGGTCACCCTAATACAGACAGACAGTGGCATACAAGCAAATAATGGGAAAATACTGGTCAGCAAGATAGGCATCGGTCTCAGCACACCAGTAGACTTACTGTTAAGTTTTTTGTAGGCATCACAGCAAAGAAGAGTTTTAAGGAGGGATTTGAAGGAGGATAAAGAGTTAGTTTTGCAGATGTTAATGGGGAGCTACTCGCATGCATGAGGGGGAGCATGGGAGAAAGCATGAAAGTGCTTGTTTGAAAATGTAACAATTAGGCAATGGAGGCTGGTCAGCCCATGAGCCAGACAGAGGTGGGGGTTGGTCTCTCGATATCATATGAGAGAAGACAGATGGGGTGGGATCGGCCATGAAGGGTCTTGAAAGTGAAGACAAGTAATTTGTATTTGCTATGATGGAGAAAAGGGAACCAGTGGAGAGCTGCAAAGAGAAGGTGATGTGGTCTAAGTGGCAAACCAGGAAAATTTCTCAGTAGTGCAGTATTTTGAATGGATAAAAGTGGGCCCAGGTGGAATTTGTCAAGGTTGGAAAGAAGGATGTTGCAGTAATAGAGATGTGAGATGATGAGAGCCTGGAAGAAAGTTTTAACTGTGTGGATGGATAAGAATGGACATATATTAGAGATGTTCTGCAGAAAGAATCAACAAGATTTAGACATAACTTGAATGTCTGTATCAAGAGAGAGGCCCAAGTTGAAGATGGTGCCCAAGTTTGGGGTCTGCGTGACAGAGGATGGAGGGGTTGTCCTGAAGTGACTGAGAAAGAAGGGGAGGAGGCAGGTTTGGAGCAAAAATGTGAGGCATTTTGGTTTTGCTATGGTGAGTGAAAGTGGAGGGCCAGAAATCCACAGGGAGGTGTCAGAAAGACAGGCCAAGATCAAATACTGTAGTTTGGGATGTTCTAAGATACATATTATTGACCCATGACTGTAATTGCTGTTTCAGACTGGTAGTATCTCCTGCTTCTCCTCCCTGCATAGACCCCAGTTCAGGAGAACACTTAAGCACATGCAAAACTGGGACTTAAGTATATGATTAAAGTTAAGCTCATGCTTAAGTATTTTTCTGAATAGGGTAGATTAAACTTAATATTTCTGCACTGTGTTTTATTTGTCTGATTAGTATTCTTTTTTCATGCCATATGAAAGAGACTAACGTGATTATACTTTAGTCATATTAGAAAATATAAAAAAGATAAAATTCAATTTAAATTATGCTAATTTGATAGAATAGAAAATTGCTTATGTAGGATACAAAACTTATTAAGCTATATTGGCTATCCTTAGGAAAAGATTCATAGCGCTTATCAGTATTTATTTTGGAATGACTGAAAAGAGAAGAAAAAAAAAACTTCTAACTGCAAAGTCCAGTACTGCTTTCAATTCATCCCATGATTCAACAGAGCAAGGTCTAGCAGTAAAGCTCACTTTATTGTCTCTATTTATAAACTAAACTAACTCATGGTTGCTTAACTAACTCATGGTTGCTTAGCTACTCAGTCACAATGACCATCACCACCTCCTACCTATTTTGGAGCAATAAGCAGCTGCTGATGATTTATTATTTCTATCGTTGGGGGTGGGGGAAGGACCTACAGCCCCAGCCATGAACCAGGACCATATTGTATAGGTGCTGTACAAACACAGGACAAAAATATGGTCTGCCCCAAAGAGCCTGCAACCAATATATAAGGTAAGAGCAAACAAGTGGATACAAACAGATGGAAATGAGAGGACAGGGAGACAATGAGTGTTCTTCATATGCTTCATTCTTTCCAGGCTCTCTTTCTTGAGCAAATTTCACCTGAGTCCTAGTGTGATTTTATCCTTATTATTTTAAGTATTTTTGTTAAAGCTGGCAACAAACATTGAAGCACTGGACACATTCATGAGAACCAGTAATGGAGCCGACTCTAAATAAAGAGAATCAGATCAGTCCTGTTTCAGCTTACAAAGTAAACAAGGAAGGAAAGTCATAATATTTCACAAGAACTATAATCATATTTTGTCTTTCCATTGGTTGCAAAAATCAGTGAGGTATCCCTTAAGGATGTCTGTGGGCTCCGATCTGTGGCTAGCCATAGAGGTTGGACACTATGACCACAACTCCTCCCTACTTGTTTAGGGGTAACTAATGTGACCTATGACAACAAATTAAGGAGTATCCCTTGCTCCCAGGGAAGGGAAAATGTAGTAATTGTAGCCTTGTCCCTCCCTCCCTCTGTACTGTTAGAGTAATTGGGCCTACAAATTCACTCTAATTGTAAGCTCAATTGTAAAAAGTCTGTGAAAGTTCATAAGATGTCACAATCTATAACAAATGTTAATGAAAAAGGTACGAAAGAAAAACTAAATTAGTCTAAACAAAAAGGTGTACTACTACAACTCAAAAACTATGTTAAAATTGTGCTTGATAAAAACAAAAAGATGTAAAATCAGAAATTAAAGAGTCAGAATTGGTGTGTTGGATAGTAGACCTAATTGCTGGACAAAATAATGAGGGGATGGGCGATTCCACCCATTACTTTCTTTTGGGTCTTTGAAGAAAGAGACTTTGGGAGGAAAATAGAGAAGAACCGATGGAAGCTACTGAAGCAAGCTTCACAATCATGGCTCCCACCCGCACCATTTCCAAGGACCTCCAGGCCTTTGTCATCCTATTCCTGAAAGATGTCCGACCAGGCCAGAAAGAGGGCTCCAGATGACATCACCACCCCTACCACCTTAGGTTGAATCCCAACCACCACCTGAGCTAAAACAGCATTAAACTTTAACAGTGGCAGCGACAGCTCCAGCTCATCTCAGCTAACTTCTTCTCTTTTCCTCAAAAGGACAGTTATTACCATCTTTAACACCATCTAAAAATCTGTCAAATAAGAGGGCTTTTCCTTCTAAAACTCTCTCCAGCTAAAGAAAAAGGGAACAAGGGATGTTGTTAAAATGAAAGTCTTATTGAATTCTTTAAATTTCAAGTGCTTTAACTGTTTTTCCTTCTTTTCTGTATCTTTAATATAAGGTTTTAAAAATAGCATTTGCCGTAGGACTAAGCAGGCTGAAGTCTTTGTATACCAAACCCCAAATCTCATTAACACTGTTTAACATTATGATTGTTTTGTCCTGTTTAACATCTTTAACTCTTTTGACCCTTGGAATTAATACAGCAGTATCCACTCCACCTGGGAAACAACTATCTGTCCCAAAGGTTGTCCAATTGAGATTTTTTCAAAGGTTTTCCTAAAATTGGGTTTCAATAAGATCTTGAAATGCTGCGTTCTCAAATTACTATTTGTTGCCACATCTATGAACTCTCCATGAGTTACTCATTTTAATTGCCTATTAATTAATCATGTTCATTATGATAGTACCTGCTGCACTGGGCAGCACAGTATGGGGAGGAGATGAGCAGCCCTCGGTAGTGAAAGAACAGGTTAAGGACTATTTAGAAAAACTGGACATGCACAAGTCCATGGGTCCAGATCTAATGCATTCAAGGGTGCTGAGGGAGTTGGCTGATGTGATTGCAGAGCCATTGGCCATTATCTTTGAAAATTCTTGGTGATGAGGGAGGTCCCAGATGATTGGAAAAAGGCAAATATAGTGCCCATCTTTTAAAAAGGGGAAGAAGGAGAATCTGGGGAGCTACAGACCGGTCAGCCTCACCTCAGTCGCTGGAAAAATCATGGAGCAGGTCCTCAAGGAATCCATTTTGAAGCACTTGGAGGAGAGGAAGGTGATCAGGAATAGTCAACATGTATTCACCAAGGGCAAGTCATGCCTGACCAACCTGATTGCCTTCTATGATGAGATAATTGGCTCTGTGGATATGCGGAAAGCGGTGGACATGATATATCTTGACTTTAACAAAGCTTTTGATACGGTCTCCCACAGTATTCTTGCCAGCAAGTTAAAAAAGTATGGATTGGATGAATGGACTATAATGTGGATAGAAAGCTGGCTAGATTGTCAGGCTCAACGGGTAGCGATCAACTGCTTGATGTCTAGTTGGCAGCTGGTATCAAGCGGAGTGCTCTAGGGGTCGGTCTTGATCAACATCTTCGTTAATGATCTAGATGATGGGATGGATTGCACCCTCAACAAATTCATGGATGACACTAAGCTGGAGAGAGAGGTAGATATGCTAGATGGTAGGGATAGGGTCCAGAGTGACCTAGACAAATTGGAAGATTGGGCCAAAAGAAATCTGATGAGGTTCAACAAGGACAAGTGCAGAGTCATGCACTGCTACAGGCTGGGGACTGACTGGCTAAGCAGCAGTTCTGCAGAATAGGACCTGGGGATTACAGTGGACGAGACACTGGATATGAGTCAACAGTGTGCCCTTGTTGCCAGGAAGGCTAACGGCATATTGAACTGTATTAGTAGGAGCATTGCCAGCAGATCGAGGGAAGTGATTATTCCCCTCTATTCAGCACTGGTGAGTCCACATCTGGAGTATTGAATCCAGTTGGGCCCCCCACTACAGAAAGGATGTGGATAAATTGGAGAGAGTCCAGCGGAAGGCAATGTAAATGATTAGGGGGCTGGAGCACGTGACTTATGAGGAGAGGCTGAGGAAACTGGGCTTATTTAGTCTGCAGAAGAGAAGAGTAAGGAGGGGATTTTATAGCAGCCTTCAACTGCCTGAAGGGGGGTTCCAAAGAGGATGGAACTAGGCTGTTTTCAGTGGTAGGAGATGACAGAACAAGGAGCAATGGTCTCAAGTTGCAGTGGGGGAAGTCTAGGATGGATATTAGGAAAAACTATTTCACTGGGAGGGTGGTGAAGCACTGGAATGGCATACCTAGAGAGGTGGTGGAATCTCCATTCTTAGAGGTTTTTAAGGTCTGGCTTGACAAAGCCCTGGCTGGGATGATTTAGTTGGCGTTGGTCCTGCTTTGAGAAGGGGTTGGACTAGATGACCTCCTGAGGTCTCTTCTAACCCTAATCTTCTATGATATCTAAGGGTTCAACCAAGATTGAAGCTCCATTGTGCTTGCCACTGTATAGGCACAGTAGTAGAGAGTCCCTGGCCCAAAGAGTTTACAATGTAAATATTCTATACAGGCTGTTATCTTCCCCTCATCACTGTGGCATCTGAGGGCAGTCCAGTAGTGCATTAAGTGACATGACTAATGTCTATCACATATGGTTCATTATTTCTCTCATCCATTCCCCAGCAGAGAACTATGTGTACAGTGGAATGTTCTGTTCTGGTAGGGTTTTCCTTTATACATACACACACACATATATATACATATACACATATATATAGTGGCAAAGTTCCTCCTCTACCTTGGTGGGTCCTGTGCTTATTGGTGGATTTGCTCACCTCAGTGATCTTCCCCTCTGGTGGAACCCACAGTCTGGGTCAACTCCTCCTGTGTGTGATCAGGAGTTGGGAGGTTTGGGGGAACCCAGGCCTGCCCTCTACTCCACGTTCCGGCCCAGGGCCCAGTGGATTGCAGCTGTCTATAGTGCCTCCTGTAACAGCTGCATGACAGCTACAACTCCCTGGGCTACTTCCCCAGGGCCTCCTCCAAACACCTTCTTTATCTTCACCACAGGACCTTCCTCCTGGTGTCTGATAATGCTTGTACTCCTCAGTCCTCCAGCAGCACACCTTCTCACTCTCAGCTCCTTGCACCTCTTGCTCCCAGCTCCTCACATGCATGCCTCACTGACTAACTAGGAGGCTTTTAACTAGTTCCAGCCAGCCCTTGATTGGCTTCAGGTGTCCCAATCAATGTAGCTATCTCCACTGCCTTCTAGAAGGATCTTAATTGACCACAGGTGTCTTGATTAACCTGTAACAACTGCCATTTGGTTACCATGGTACCAGGGATTTGTTTAGCCTGGGGCTAACATACCTGTTCCTCACTACTTTACTGTAGCCATCTGGCCTTGCCCCATCACAATATATATATATAAAATGTACACACTGCCCTGTGTTAATATTAGAGAAAGCCAATCAAAGAAATGTGCCTCGCACTTAGGCTGGAAGGTGGTGAAATTTGTGATGGTCCTTAGTTCCAGGGGGAGTTCATTCCCCAGTCTCAAAGCAGCTCCCTCGAGAGCTCTGTCTCACCTACGGATGAGCTTTATCCTTATGTTAAGGAGATCTGTTTTTGCCAGAGGAGTAAAGTTGTTGACCACGGTCTTCATCCAAGAGGCTCTTCTGGGCTAAGGCCATTGAGTGCATTGAAAATCACACCGAGACAGACAAAGGGTACAGGAAAAGATTATCACATGACTATTCAATACTCTTTTCCTTCTTAATCCTTCTGCTCTCACCATTTTGAATTGGGAATACAAGGGGCATCTGAGCTGTGCATGATGAACTGCCATAGGATGAAATGTTGACTACATATTTTTATATTATTGAAGCAAGTGCTAAAATGTAATAAGGTTATCCTATTTTGTTTCTGTCAACATCCTGCTCAAAAGGAAGTATTTCACTCATTATTTGTGGATTGCTGCTTTACAATTACATCTTAATTGACTTTTGATAACCAAGCTGAGCATTTAATATTACAGTATCATTAGCAAATTTATTCTTCATCTAAATCATACAATTACAGCAATTAAATTGGCTGCCTTCTAAACACTTGGTTCATTGATCTTTAATTAGACTTCTGTGAACTGAGTTACATGGGAAAGGTGCTAAGTTTACAGTTGTAGGTAGTGCGTTTAGTACCACATCATATGGGAAAGATTTAGCTAAATGTGATATATATAACTGAATGCCAACTTAAAATATTTTTGGGTTCCCTACTGATTCAGAGAGGCTGTGTACCACAACACCATAGGCAAATTTCATAGATCTTTTAATCCCCAGTGGAGGGTACATAAGAAAATGGTACACACTATCGTACATCTGGGAAACTTGGTCTACAGAGGAGGGATCTAGGAGGCACCTGGACAGTAACTCCCATCAGGCACCACTATTGGTGGCATCTACAAAAATTGGGTTTTCAGATGAATGTTTTTGCCTGGTTTTTTTTTTGTTTTGTGTTTTGTTTTTGTTGTTTTGGGTTTTTGTTGTTGTTGTTGTTTTAAGAGAAGGGGCTGCCAATTTTTCAGTGTTTGATGAAAATTGTCAGGATTTTTTAGTTTGTTCATTTCTTTGTTTTACCACAAACTCTAAATTTTCTGTAGGAAAACATTTTTAAAAATCCAAAAAGTTATAGTAGGAATCATGGCTTAGTAGCTAGGGCTCTGGACTGTGTGAAGCTCAAGAGACTTGTGTTTTTTATCTCCTGAGCCATGTGTTTAGTATATGATCTTTAGCTTAATCTACCCTGTGCCTCGCTTTCCCATCCATAAAATAGGGATAACAAATTTCTCTACCTTACCAGGATATGGGAGGATAAAATACATTAACAATTGTGGTAGGGGCTCAGATACTATGGTAATGAGGGCCATCTAAGTGCACCATGGGATGCTGCAGCAATCAGTATTCCATTCCTGGCTGTTGTCATTTAACGCAGCCATTAACAATCTGAAAAAGCCAATGATACATTTTAAGCAACGAACAGAACCAACAGTAGTCAAACAATTCAGAAGACACCTTGATAAGATTCTTGAATTGAAAACTCAAATTGAAAGTATTAAGTCTTTAGCTGGAGCATTAATTAGAAGTGATGTAATAAAATCTAAAGAACTTGATAGGCAAAAACCACCGTATGAATTCTAGTGCTGTACAGATTCTTGAAATTGGGTTAATCTTGCTAGTATTGAACTGTATGAAAAAAATCTGCCGTATTAAATTCTCCTGTTAATTGAGATTTAGCTATTGAGATCCTTAGAGGCACAGCACAGAACTTTCAACCCAGGGGGAGAATGGGCTACTTGCAGCAGGTCTCCTCAGAATCTCCATCATGCTGCATCCTGGGTCCTGTCCCTCCCACATCTGTCTCTTCCAGCACACCCACTAGAGCTGGACGGAGCTTCCAAGGGGATCCTCAGGGAGCAGCCTTATGGCTGTCTTCAGCAGTGCCTGCATCAGGGGATTCTTCCTACAACAGGATATGGGTTTTTAGGGCCCTTCTAGGTCATTCTGGCCCTTTTAACTGAAGAAAAAGAGCAAGTTCATTGGTGAAGATCTCACCCTTAATCTTCAAAATTGCATTCTCCTATTATGTCTTCACTTAACACTATTACTATTGGTTTGTATTAGAACTTTTTTTTTTTAAATAAAAATAAGCTATTATCCTGCAAAAACTTAGTTATGGGCATATTCATTTCAATGGGACTACTCATATCTGTATAATCATGCCACGTGCACAATCAGGGTCTTAATGATATACCTATGCTCTTGGAGATTACGAGAGCAGTAAGTGATCATAAGTATTTTACGACTCAATTGTGTAAATTTAAAAATGATATTTTATTAAATAATAAAAAGCATGAAAAAGTCACTCAAGTTAAAGGAGAGCTTCCTCCTTCCTCCCCCCAAGTGATACAGTTCCATGAATTTTTGCACTTCTATGTTTCTGGAAAAATGGAGACAGAACATGAAAAATATATTTTATCAATCAAGCCAGATAATTATTGCCTTCTCAAATGCACTAAAAAGCAACAATCACTAAGCAAATTAAATTAAATAAATCAAACTTTAAATTCATCAGATAGCACCTATCTATAGGTATAGGTGCCTCCCAAAATATAAATTATTTAATTAATGGTTATCACGGCATATGTTTCCTTCAAACTTTCCAATGGCATAAACACGAACCGTAAAAGAAGAAACCCCAACCCCACTCACGAGGACTCATCCAATTATTCTTTAGATACCAGTCCTGTAAACATTTATGCACGTGCTTCACTTTCTGTGTGAAAAATCACAGGGATGATTCAGGTGCATGAACATTTGCCAGGTCTGGGCCTTAATCTCAAGCTCTTCACCTAGATACCCCCAATTTCTCTAAATACCTGAGAGAAAATATGGAATTTCTGGCATGTCTGGAATAATAACAAATTTGGGCGTGCTACAAACCTCATTCCTGGACTACAATTCTTCATGGAGATTGCTCTACCAGCAGCTCCCCCCATGAATTTGTGGAATGCTCTCCAAAGGAAAGTGGTGGGACCTCCAACTTTGAGGACATTTAATAGTTAGATGGGCTATAGCAGTAGAACATATACTCTAAGCCAGAGCGTCTCAAACAGGGGGGCAGGCCCTCCTGGAGGGGTGCAGAATGTATTCTGGGGGGCATGAGAAGCTCTAGGGGAAAAAAAAAGTTACTGCGCACATTTTACCCACAACAACGAATAACTAGCAAAGCTGATTCCTCCCGACATATCGGGTCCTCAGATGGCGCTGTGCATTTTGACTGATTTGTTAAGCATGCATAGCATTATACACCACGACGAGGGCATGGATCGCATTCACGTCGCACTCCGTATCAGTTCCCAGCCCGGGGAAGCGAATGATCCAACCAGCAGACCAAATCCTGGTCACGTGCCACCTGAGGCACGTTGTACATATGCTAAGAAGCAGAAGCATTATACATTAAAGTCGTTGCTATCTGTATGTTAATCTGTTTGCTACAATGCGGTGTGCACATTTCATTGTAAGCATAGACCACAATTGCGTTTGGCTTTTGCTCTTATTACAATGGATCATTGGCTCAATTGTGCAACAGAAAAACAAAACCCAACTCAAGTGAAAAACAAAGAAGCCAATTCAAGTGAAGCACTGCCGCCACATATATTGGTATATGTACTTGTGTGGTGGGCATGGGGGCGCGTAAACTACTACAGACACAAAGAAGGGGGGTCACAATCAAATAAGTTTGAGAACCACTCCCCAAAGCAGTAATCCTGCAGTGGTAGGGGAATGGACTAGGGTCCAGATTTCAAAAGGAGTTGGTCCCCTAGGTGTTTTGAACATCTCAGTAGGGGCCTATCTGCATCTGTAAACGCTTAAATACCTTTACAAATCTGACTATACGTGACTGTTTGCCCATGTTTAATTTCTTGTATTCCATGACTCTCAGTTTGCTTCTATAATCACTTAACATCACTTCCTCCCTCTGATTAGAGGAGACAAACTGTACGGCTTACCTGTGAAAAGTTGTTCTATAGGTTCATTTTATTCAGCAGATACTAGCACACAAAAATCATCATCTTATGATTATGAACTCCCCTCTGCCCTCTTATCCTCCTTCTGTTGAGCTCAGCCCAGTCATCCGTGACATACTACATGACCATAATGGAAGTGCTGAACTTGATATGGCAGACAGAAGGGCACTTATCGAAAGGTATCCCATGCTACTCACAAAAGTTGTCCGTAAGCGTAGCAGGGTGTGCAGGATACAGAAGCTTAATGTGTGAACAGCAATAACCTCAAATTCCAAGACAGACAAGTAAGCAGTCTTAATAAACAGAGGCTCCACAGTAGGAGCCTTGTTATACATTTAAAAATAAATGTAAAGCCTACTTAATAGCACTGGGCTGCTCGCTGCTGAGTACAAAGTGTTCAGATTTCCCCCCTTGTACGGTACCGTACAGATCAACAGGTTTTTCCAGCCATTGCATGCACCGTTTGAAGACAGAGGGAGTGTGCAGAGGCAGAGGCAGTGTGGTTTACAGGAGAGGGCATTGGACAGGAATTCAGGACACCTGGATTCTATTTCCACCTCTGCCACTGACCTGCTGTGTGACCTTGGGCAAGTCATTCCCCCTCTCTGCTTCTGTTCCCCCTTCCACCATTTGCTTTGTCCATTTAGACTAGGTTACTGCGTGTTTGTACAATGCCTACAAATGCCTATGGGGCCCTGTTCTCCATAGGGACTTTTAGGCATTCCTATCATTCAAATAATAAATAAGAAAATTTGAAGCAGACATCACAATTCCTCTATTGAATATGGAAACTAATTACACTCTTCTCAGTTCTCATAATTAGGAATAAAATATTCAAAAGCACCTAAGTGACTTAGGAACCTAAATCCAAAAGATTTAGGCTCCTAGGTCACTTAGGTGCTTTTGAACATTTTATCCAAGGACTATTATAATTAGGATCATACGTGATTTTCAGTGCCAAATTTTCAAACATACTACGAAAATTGCACCCACACATTAGTCACATGCACCCTGTAAATAGGTATTTGTCCACCTAAGTACCCAATTTACTTGTTCATACCTTATAAGTGTAGTTTTACAAGCATATTTGAAAATTGAGCTTTCATTTTCTGTACTTTGAGAGAAGAACATTATTTTTTAAAGTTAGGATAAGTGCAAAGCATGATGGGCTTTGACTGTATGCAGAAGTTACATTTCAGTGTTGAATGAAAATTGACATTAAACATAATGGTTGTGGGACCATAGAGAAGTAATTCATTCACTGAGTACTATAAAGCTAATACGAGAGTAAATTGGATACTACAAAATAAAAAAGGATATGCTGAAAACAGGTGGTCATGTGACGTTTAGCCACCCTGCCAACAAGATCTGTCCAGCATTGTCATTTTACTACAGCATGGGGCGAAACTGATTGCCTAGTAGGTTACAAACTCAAGCAGTTATTAAAACCTTAAGCCATATATTCTATTTCTGCCTCTTACTTACAAGTAACACATGTTGTGCCATTCAAAAGTGGTAAAAGTCAATGTAATTGACTGAAGAACATAGGTAGCTGCCATACTGGTTCAGAAAAGTTATTTGTCCAGGATTTCTGTCCCCCACAGTGGCTATTACCAGATTTTTTCAGACCAGGTGTAAGACCCCCATCATGGACAATTATGGAACAATCTGCCTATAAGAGAAGCTTCTTCCTAGCCTCAGGTAGTCAGTGGATGGCTAGTGCCCTGAAGCATAAAGATACCTCTTGTATATTTCTATCGCAGCAGCCACTTGAACTAGAGGAGTCAAAGTAAGGAGACTGAATAAATAAGAATCCTTTTTAAATATTTCCTCTGATTCTGTTACCCTACAGAGCTGTTTTCAAAGTGGAGTGGTTGTACCTCTTCTTTGCAGTTTTGAAAATTGTTGGTCACTGCACGCCTTCAAAATACAAAAAGGGTCCTGGGAATTAGATATGGGGTATGAAGCTCGCACTTTCATCTGCTCATGCAGCTTTTCACTGAGCATGGAATCTGCAGCACTGAAACATAACTGAGCGTTTATATTTGTGCAGCAATGATTTCTGCCTGTCTTTTACTCATACTTTATTATGTTTTTGTAACTATGGGTCTGATTTATTATAGACTCCAATTGTAGTTGGATAAGGCTGAATATTTGTAATTTTCTCTGCAGGGGTTACGTAGCCATTTCTTGCTTTAGAGTAGTTGCATGAGGGTAGGGTTCCCATGTTCTTTGCTGCCAGTTCCAGTTCCTTTTGAAAGAGTTTTTTGTGGCTGCAAAGTTTGGAGGTAATAATTACACACAGGGCACATGGCCATCTTTACATCCCATCTCCATCATTTGTCTTCCTGTCAAGCTCTTTGATTTGTAGAAGAAGGTACAATATTGTCCCGGGCTGTTCTGGAAATCAGAACTAAGAATGGGAAAATATCTCCTGACATTCTGAATCCAACTAGGTTCTCCACCTTTCTGAAAAGACCTGAGTGTGTGAATTTCACTAGCACCATGCACATTTTCAGCCAGAACATTCACCAAACTCAAACTGCATAAAACTGGCTATGTGTGTCATTCAGGTTAGTTACACAAGCCATCCAATCGACTATCAGAAAGGACACCATGTAACTTCTGCCACAGACCATAAACAGGCCGACTTGCTAACAACAGCATCAAACCAGTCACAATCTGCATGTGGAGAAATATTTGAATTTCTTCAGCAAATCAAATTTGAGAGTTTTGTTAGCTGTTTTGCTGACTAATATTGTCTCATTGTTTCCTTGTACTGTCTGTCTGTATCCATTTGTTGTCTCTTGTCATATTCTTATAAGGTAAGCTGTTTGGGCAGAGACTGTGTTTTTATTCTGTAAAAACAACGAGGCATCCTCGTGGCACTTTAGAGACTAACAAATTTATTTGGGCCTAAGCTTTTGTGGGCTAAAACCCACTTCATCAGATGCATGGAGTGGAACATACAGTAGGGAGGTATAAATACATAGCATATGAAAAGATGGGAGTTGCCTTTCCAAGTCGGGGGGCAGTGCTAACAAGCCAATTCAATTTAAGTTGGAAGTAGGCAATTCTCAGTTTACAAGAAGGAGTGGAAATCAGTTTTGTAATGTTAATGAGGCGAATGTAAACAGGGTGGCCCATTTCAAACAGTTGACAAGAAGGTGTGAGTATGTAGCAAGGGGAAATTAGTACTTGTGGCACCTTAGAGACTAACAAATTGATTTAGTTTTTTTAGTGACCCATCCACTCCCAGTCTTTATTCAGGCCTAATTTGATGGTGTCCAGTTTGCAAATTAATTCCAGTTCTGCAATTTCTCGTTTGAGTCTGTTTTTGAAGGTTTTGTTGTTGTTGAAGAATTGCCACTTCTAAGTCTGTTCTTGAATGACCAGGGAGATTGAAGTGTTATACTGGTTTTTGAATGTTATAATTCCCGATGTCAGATTTATTCTGTGTTTGTACAGCACCTAGCACATTGGGGTTCTGGTTCACAATTGAGGCTCATTCACCATTGGAGAGCAAAATTTGTCCATGGAAAAAAAAGAATCCAAGGGGCGAGGAGCCTATACAGTATCACAGCTGTTATTAGCATTTGACTTATTGATTTCCTTTTTTTCTTTTATTTTGTATATTTTTGGAAGCAATTTAGTTGATGCACTGGAAAAAAAATAGTGTGGCACCTTAAATGCTTTAATGAATGACACCTTGTTATCTGCAGCAGCGTGCACACTAGGCATCCATTTGATTATGTTTTATTGATTTCAATATTGTTTTCTTCCATCTGAGCAGCAGAAGTTGCAATATTGAAAACCATCTGTAATAAAGAAGCTTTCTGATGCCTCTTGTCGCATGCCTGAGCGAACAAGGGAACTGAACTTCTCTTCCCCCATCTAGTCTAGAAGAGGGATGCAAGCTGTGCAAATCTGTTCACTTACAGGTTAGATTGCCAGGGCATTGTTCTCATAGATATGAACTTCATTTTTCAGTCTCCCCACAATATTTATCATCAAGTGATAACTCACAAATTCACCATTTAGGTCAGTCACCAGGAAAACATATGGAGCTTTTTCCACCTTTCAAGCTATCATCTGTGGGTGGTCTTAAAATATCTTTGTGGTTGGAAAGATTAGAGATTTATCAGTAAATGTCAATAAACATCAATGTCACTATAGAAACTGATGAAAAAATATTGCCATCAATAATAACAAATTTACAAATAGGCAAAGTAAGAAAATTGTTGCTTGAGAACTTAATAAAGTTTGATTTAAGGTTATTTACTTTGTATATTTTGACATATTATGATGACAATTTGTGTTTTAACAGTTATAAAACTTCAGCTTTTCAAATGGCAACATCTACTGTCATTAAAATAATTATTTTCTGACCTCCTCGTAAGTTCCCACAACTGTGAACATTTAAAATTGGATACAAAAATAAATGTCTAAACTCCATAATTTTGTCTGACTGAAATTTTAAATAAATTTAAAATACTTGAAAATATATATTGACGTTTTCCATCAAAATTATAAAACAAATAAAACAAAACAAATTCTGACAAGCCTAAATATCACTAATTAAAATGATAGCAGCTGTGCACAAAACTGTAGGCAATATGTAATTGATCACAGATTACAAAGAGAGGATGTTCCTATGAACACAACATGCTAATGTGTGTATACTATGGGCCAGGTTGTCCCCAATCCATACGGAAGTGTGCAAAAGAGAGGTCACAAAACCTTTCTACTCTTATTCTCTACTCCCTGGTGTCTGTTTCAGTAGCAGCTGTTGTATTCTTCCAGGCATGAGGTATCTTAAGGTCTGGTGATACCATGGGTACTATCCTCTTCCTCTCCTACTAATCCTGTCCTTCCCTCCCCCACGCAAAAAAATGGACTTGGCCTCTAACTATTAAATGTCCTCAAAGTTGGAGGTCCCACCACTTTCCTTTGGAGAGCATTCCACAAATTCATGGAGGGAGCTGCTGGTAGAGCAATCTCCATGAAGTTCAGACTTGGGTGGTGGCACAATGGCTGCACTCCCCAGAAGATATTTCGACTTCCCGAAGCACAGTACTTCTGGCAGCAACTCCTGGCACATTCAACTCCTCCTACTTACGTCTCTGCCTAAATGGCACAATATGGAGAGGACCAGCATACATACCAACATGTCAAATGCTAATAGCCATACATTAGGTACTCACTAACAGTGTCAGTACAGTATAGCTAGAGGTAAATATGGCCAAATTCTGCTCTCATTTACACTAGTGTAAATCCAGAGTCACTCCACTATCTTCCAGTGTTGAGTTATTCTTGATTTGCACTGATGTAAATGAAGAAGAGACTCAGACCCATCATTTATAGACTCAATAGACTCCCAGCATGATTTTTATCTCTTCCTATCCTGAGTGACAACTTTGTCTTCCGCGATTAATGAGGAATAAGCAGCAATACTGACACCAAGCAATTGTAGCTTTTCGAGTAAGATTTTATGGTGCACTGCGTCAAATTATTTTACGCTCGGTGGCAAGATGGGGCATTCTATTTCATTCCCATTTGATCAGCGGTCAAAAGCCTATTTGCCAACAGTAAATATAACTCAAGCAATTGAAATACATTGTTTACAAGACAACGGATTGGTTTTAAGCACTGATAAAATGATTTCTGTGAAAGCTGCTGTTCATGAGGAGTTGAGCTTCTTCAGACTTCAGCTCCAACAAGATTGTTTGAACAATGACTGAGGCATATTAGGTAACCTCGTTACCAGGGAGACACAGGAAGTGTTTATTTTTCATGGCATATTTATATCTCGTAGGGCTTTGAAAATTGTTTCTTTAAACATTGCATTCTGATTGGGCCTTCTTGGTGATGTCATATCTGTGCACCAGCTCCCAATGGTTCACAGCTGGAACAAAATAACCACACAAAAAAAAAATACCCCTACCCCTTTTATTATGGGCACACCTTAGCCAGCCACAAGATGCATCTCCATGTCTCAAGCAAGACACTGAAAGCTCATTGTATGAAGCCCACAAATATGCACATAATCAGGACAATGGACTTATGTGAAGGATGCTTATGTCTTTAATTTTTAGGGCGATGGGTGACTGTCATAAGAAGAAAATAAGTGTTCCGTCTTTGGATAAAAGAAAAACTTCAGTATTTATATCAGAGCACAGCATGTAAAGGAGAAAACAATCCGCTCTATCATTTCATCTGCAAAAATGTGCCAGGTAGATCCAAACCTCTAGAAGTTTGGATCTGGGATTTTGGTTTAATTAGCTTTGGCTAACACCAATCATTGAAAGTAGGCTGGCAATTTCTTTTACAAATGTATTTAAAAAAAGACACGTCTTTTAAAACTTTTTTACAAGTGACCCCTTTTGTTTTAAATCAAAATGCCTTTCTGATCAGAAACATTTTTTTCCCTTATTTTCATACAATTCTCAGACTTGTAAATAGACAGGATTATTGTACTTTCTTCACTTGCAATCTTTTATGCCTCTCAAAGCACATGCATAAAAGGGTAACTTATTTCCTTGCATTTTTAATTAAATTAAAAGCAAAGTGTAGAAGGCTTTGAGCTGATCTGGTGAGAAAGAGATACTATAAGAGTATTAGATAGAATACTGGCTATACACAGGCATCTGAATTCTCCATTACCTGACACCTTGTACAGTCATTACACTCACGCCAAGTGGAAGGAAAATGTTACCAAATGAAAATTTTCCACTCACTTCCACTGGTGGTAGCAGTTTACATCCACTTTGCATGGATGCCGATAGACCAAGGACTTATGAGGAGCCTATGCTCACTCACCAGACACACTGTATACATTTGTTTATAGGCATTTCCATAGAACTTGTCACCAGAATATCTGCTCATTTGCTAATCATGCACCTTCAAGGAGTGTTCAGTTTAGCACTGCTCATCATGATTTACATCAGTCCTGCAGCTAGTGTAGTTACTTCCCTGATGCAGACTAGTACTTTGTACAACCACTACCCAGCATCTACCTTTGAGGTAGTGAAGTACTTTAGTCACAATTTTCACACTAACAACTGATTATGGCCCAAACATGCCTCCAATAGCCAACGAGATGTCCCTCCATAAAGACGCTCTTTTGTAGTACTTAAATGACTTCACTCCAACAGCTGTTGATTTCTCAAGGCCTAGTACAATGGTAATCTCTTTTAAAAAATTGGCGTTTCAGAACCAGTTAAGGTAGAATTCCTGGGTCACAGATTTAAGAGAGATCTCGGTCAAGTCATTCTGCTGAATTTGTGCATATTCAGACACAAATAGCATAAAATTGCTGTCTGTGTGGAGGAGACAATAAAAATCATGCTGCAACAAATCACAGGTCACTCTGTTCCCTCACCTGTGTGTCTTTCTTCCAGCTGCTGAAATGTCCTGAGAGTGCAGCATAGTCTGAGTGCTATCTAAGTACCTTCCTGGGTAGTTGGAGAGGTCGCAAATGCATTTGTTTCCTTCATCTTTAGCATGGGCACCCAGCCACCCCTCACCACACAGACTGAGTTGCAAACTATTAATTGATTTAGTGAGACAAGAGACCTATGCAGGGAGCAAGCCACCTTATGATCTGAGCATCCAGCTTATTAAAATCATTATCGTTCCATCAGTGTATTAAAGAGAATCAGTGAAGTTCAAGGGCCCTGGCTTTTCAGTCACCCTAGCAGCAAACATATGGTCTCACTTTTCTTCAAAGCCTCAGGGATATCCACAATTACCCTGCATAGCTGCTATTTCAACTTCTGTTCTGTCAACATTATGTTCTTGTTGAGAATACTATTTATGGTACTTCCTGAAAATTGTACAGCTCAAATGTCTGTTCAGGCAACAGTGTAGTTGTCTCTCTAATATCCTGGGACCTACACGGCTACAAGGCAGGTGAAGTAATATCTTTTATTGGACCAACTTCTGTTAGTGAGAGAGACACGCTTTTGAGGTCAGGCCTGAAGAAGAGCTCTGTGTGGCTCAAAAGCTTGTCTCTCTCATCAACAGAAGTTGGTCCAATAAAAGATATTACCTCACCCAACTTGTCTTTCTAATATTCTGGCAACAATGTGACACCCTGAAAAATCAACAGGGACACAGATGCACAATTCAATGCACAGTTTGCCCTGGATACCTTCTCTTGTATAATCTGTCTTAAATTCAAACCACAATTAACTAAACCTGTTCAAAAACATTTAAAAAGATGAGATTTGGAAGGCTGGGAATGGGCAAATTTTCCTTTTTCTAAAAACAAAGTTTATACTTGGTCAAAACACAGGTAACATTTTTCATGAAAATGTTGTTTAAAATGTGGTGGTTTTTTTTAATTTCAAAAATGTATTTCATTTTTTTTAATTTAAAAAAAACATCAACCATCTTTACAGACTAATCAATTATGGACCCATCTACCATCCCTATTTCTGAAATCACAGAGCCTAGAACTAGACAGATTATAGAAAATTTGTACCTGAATAAATATTTGACCTAAAATGCCAATATGGTACTTGAACATGTGCTTAAAGTTAAACATCTGTTTAAGTGCTGTCTTGACTTAAGTATCTGGATTCACTCAGTACCTGCATTATGGCCTGAAAGCCCATTGAAGTCAACAAAGTCTTAGTGCTTTCCTCAATCCCCCTTTCAATAGCCCCTTTTTCCAGAGTGACTGCGTAATTAAAGCATTTACCTGCAAACATTAAGAGGTAGAAGTGATTGAAAAAATGTCCCATTGATACTATTCACAATGACCAGCTTTAACTGAGATCCTTACTAATGACCTCTGCTAACCAGGTAGTTGGTATTACACCACCCCAAGTTCATTCTCAGTTAATGCAGGGAAACCTGACTTGAAAGTGCAGCCCAGAAGGACACTTTTTAAGCCATATCTACACTTACCCATAGATGTCGGTTTCGATCGATGTCGATTTAGCAGGTCCGGTGAAGACCCACTATGTCGATGGCAGAGCACTCTCCCATTGACTCTAGTACTCCAGCTCCCGAAGAGTAAGGTAAATCGGCAGGAGAGCGTCTCCAGTAGAACCAGTACGGTTTAGACACCATGGTAAGTCGACCTAAGCTACATCCACTTCAGTTACGTTATTCACATAACTGAAGTAGCGTAACTTAGGTTGACTTACTATGGTAATATAGACAAGGCCTTAGACTGACTCAAACCAATGGAAAAGCTATTCAGGAATGGCCGTCATACCCATTAGTCATGCACAGTGCATAGTGGAATCCTTTTCTATTATCAAAGCCAACTAGGGTTGCCAACTTTCTAACAGCACAAAACCAAACACCCTAGCCATGCCCCTTTCCCCGAGGCCCTCCCCCCTTTCCCGTCCCTTCCCCAAGGTCCTGCCCACCACTCATTACATTCCCTCTCCCTCGGTGGCTCGTTCTCCCCCACCCTCTCTCACTTTCACTGGGCTAGGGCAGGGGGTTGGGGTACGGGAGAGTGAGGGGTCTAACTGGTTGTGGTCCTAATTTTCAAAGCAATGAATCGATCAAGCCCCAGTTAAAGATTGAATTGTTATATATGAACCACCTGACAGCTACGCTCCTCTGGAACAATGCAGATCACAAAACCCAGGACGAAGAATGTAAGAGCTGGGGGACAAAGCATTCTACGGCTTTGTCTACACTGGCACTTCATCAGCAAAACTTTTGTCATTCAGGGGTGTTAAAAAAAACAACAACACACACACATACCCCGAATGACAAAAGTTTTACCGATGAAAAGCGCTGATGTGAACAGCACTTTTTCGGTAGAAGCGCTCTCCTGCCGACAAAGCCACTGCCGCTCGTGGGGGATGGAAGTTTTTTTGTCATCAGGAGAGCTCTCTTCTGCCAATAAACAGCAGCTACACTGCACGCCTTTTAGCGGCACGGCTGTAGCAACACAGCCGCGTCGCTAAAAGCCTTGTAGTGTAGCCATACCCTAAGCGGAGGGGAATCCAGCTATGGAACAAATGTCCAAAAGAGATCAGGTGAATCCAGAGTCTGAGTGTCTTTAGGAAACACTGCAAAACCTTCCTCTTCAAAAAAACCTTTCTACCAGAATAATGGCATTCACAATGCTGACACTCCCTGCTAATGTCTAAATCCCTACCAGTCCCCCACAAAATCCCTACCTGAACTAGAGTTATAACCCCAAAAAGAGAGAAGTGGTAGACATTCCCTGAAGTCCACTAGGGACTTTGCTATTGCTAAGATTTTAAATGGAAAGCGCTCAGATACTACGACGGGTGAGAGTATAAAATCTTAAGAAAGATAAATAGATAAATTTGTGGCTTGCAAATTATCCGTAAACAAAATAGTTTTCTTTCCAAATATGTTTGTTTATTTGCAGAATCATTTCTCTGAATACACGTTTGGTCTGTAGATCATTTGGTAGCAATTTGTTGTGAGCACTGAGTATTCATAATTAGAGCTGTTTTGATTGGCGGCAGCTTGCCTGGTATATTTCTCCTCTCTAACAGGCAGAATATAATTGTTAGAATAAGATTTCTGGTGGGAATATTCAAGAATAAAAATTCAATATTTTTGAATGCTCAGCAAAATTGCTATTTTAGGAAACAGTCCTGACAGTAAATGTGCACATCAGCATATGCACAGAGCGTTAACACAAGAGGAGCATGAATGTACAGAAAAGGGTTTGTGGAACCGAGCCAGAACTCATTAGCAGAAGTTCTCTTGGAGTCAGCCTACTGGGCAGAGTGCAGGGTATGTATCACAAATGCATGATAAATACAGTTTGGTATATGGTTCCGCATTCTGTCACATGGATATTGGTACCACATCTGATGTCTGAGCCGTGCACAATGATGTACATCAGCAATACATTTGTTAAAGTGAATGGGCTTACCTGAGTATAAAATTGGTGTAAGCGAAACACGACTCAAGTCCATATACACACATACAAACACTCTGACCCTAATCCTGCAAGATGATGAAGAGATCCCTGCAACTTTGCAGAGCCCAACTGACATCAGAAGAAATCAGTGAAATTACACCACCATCACATTAGTGGGGGTAGGAGCAGTCAGAATCGGGTCCAGTCCAGCTTATTTAAATTCAGTCTAAAGCTGTTAAGATATATGTCTTTATCAATTACACATAAGAGCAAGTCAAGAGTGGCTGGATGAGCAAAGTTTAAAGGAACCTATTGTCAATAGCAAAAATCTACCATGTTAATCCTATGATCCAAAGATTAATATCCCACTAATTTCTTCTCATTAAAACTTCATGTTAAACTGCTCAAAAAAAAAAATCACATAGGAATGGAGACCAAGCACAGAGCTAGCTTCAACACCATCTCTTTGAATGGGAGGGGAAAAATCAAAGGGTTATGAATCACAGCTTGTAATTTTAACATTAACATTGTTGCTGATGCTTTTACAGAGAAGTCACATTGAATCTGAGAGCAAATACTCATTCTCTCTCTTTCTGTTTCCTTGCTGTGGTTTCTTCACTTCCATCCTCCATCAGAAAACTCAACTCTTTTATCAACAGCAAGCCTCTACCCCGGCGGAAAAGAGTATTTACATCCCAATTGCACCTTTAAATTGTCCAGTTAATTAACAAGTTTCCACCATCAGAGCTGAGGGTGATGTCATTTTAGAGTGACAAAGCACCCTTTTAAAGTAGTATCCAGGCAGGCAAAGTGATTCTGGGATAACAAAGAAGACTCCTCTGGTAATATTAATTCAGATATGCTCTGGGTCATACTAATCGCCAGACTTGGAGTCAGGAAAGAATTTTCCTCTGGGTCAGATTAGCTGGGATCTTGGAGGTTTTTCACCTTCCTCTGCAGCATACATGGTTAGCCTGCTAGGATCTTCTGGGCATATTTCACCTAATCAATTGTCTGCCATTAGAGACCAGGGACATTGGTGGCACCTTGTCCTTTCCCATTCTCTGCCTGTGGCACACAGATTAGTCACCTCAGAATTAGATTCTTTGGTCTAACAAAAGTTTTCAGGCTTAATATATGGGATTTGGGTGTAGTTTAATGGCCTGTGATATACAGAAGGTCAGACTAGATGATCTAGTGGTTTCTTCTGGTCTCAATCTCTAAGGCTATGAGATACATGATATCACAAATGCAGACATTTTCATGTAGAAATTGCGCACGGCCTTTATGTTCTTATAAAGATGGATACAATCCCCAAAAAGATAAGTCAAAATGTGCAAGCTGATATGCACAAAGTAAAACTAGTAAACAAATCAAAAGTGCTCTGATTTTCAAAATGCAGCGACTTCCTGTGATTTATGGGGGCTCAGTGCTTCTTAAAATCAAGCTCCTTAAATCAGAATATAGGAGCCTAATTTTAGTCATCCAGGTACAAAAATGTTGGTCTTGGAGACCAACTTATTTAGTGCAATGAAAAACAGTGACAACTCTCAATGTCTTCAGAGTCATTCACCCAAGGATATTAAATCACACTAACTGGGGAAGTATTGTGGGGAAGATTTTCAAAGGTAACTAGTCCCTTCAGTGCCTTTAAAACTGTGACCAACCAGGCAGTGGATAGTCAGCCCTAGTGGTTCAAATGAGACTTCAGTTTACTGGTTAGAGCTGAGTCCAAGGGGACAGAGCCCACAAATGAGCCAAGGGTCAATACCAGAGGGACAGAAGCCAAGTGCCAGAGCTGGAGGATAACCCAGAGCTATAAGCCAAAGGCGGGGCCAAGGATCAAAGCCAGAAGTCAGAGGGGAACAGGAGCTGGAGCCAGAGCAGGTAGCAGATGGAGCAGGAAGAGGTTCAGAAACAAGCCCGGAGCAGAACAGGAACAGGGCAGGAGCACAGACTGGAAACAGGCTGGAGCAAGGGCTAGAAGCAGGAGCGAGCGAGCAAACAAACACAGCTGCAGACATGATACACACTGAGCAGTCACTGACCTGCTGTGAGTGCTAAGCTTATAAACAGGGCTGCTAAACCAGCAACCAATCGAGTGCTGCATACAGTGTTGCCTAGCAGTGAAGTTAGTCAAAGAGCAGGCCAGTGGCTGGTCCTAGATGGCCTGGCCTCTCACAAAAATTCCTACCCTAAGCCTGCCTTTATAGATTAGAAGACAATTTGTGATTTACCTAACACCACAAAGGGAGTCAGAAGCACGAACAGATTAAGAGCCCCGGTCTCCTGACTTCCAATTCCCTTTGCGAACTACTAAAGCATGCTGCCTCCATATGTAGGGCTGCCTTAGAGAGGTCTGGTCCAAAGCCCATTAAAATCAATTGAAAGATTCTCATTGACTTCATTGGGATTTAGTGCTGGTCCAGTATAAACTGCCCCTTAAAATAGAAAACACTGATTTGAAGTATAAAATATTTGAGTCGGTGTTGGTAATATTCCATTCTGTAGGGTAATTGCTCTGCTTTGCTTGTCATTTGCTTCTTGTTCTGCAGATCAATTGTAGAGGTTTTCTTTTATAAGAGTTAAAAGACCTGTTCCTAGTGATTGAATTACTTCATGATAATCTACCCTCTTGAGCTATTATAAAAACTGAGTTAATAACTTTGACTGAATGACATTTGAATATGATGCAGCTGTCTGATTCATATGATTATAACTACCTTTTGATTGTCAGAAAAACAATTCCAATCATTCTTTTACCATTTCCATCTCTATGTTAAAAGGTTCAGCTCCGGAATGACAAAGAGCACAACATAAAGAGAGAAGGAATTTTGATGAAATTGGGTAGAAATATCCCTAAAATGCCCATTTGCCTTTGCTAAACTAACACTTTTCTAAAAGTCTCTTTTTCTATCAGATCAGAGTCCAGCTCATTCTTTGGAAAAAAATCACTGCTAATGGCCAGGTCGTTACAGTAGTATGCATTCCCCAATTAAAATGAAAAGGAATGCCTATTAAAACTAAGACTCTGGTCAGTACATACAGGACAGTTTGAGCTACAAAAGAGTGACTGAGCCACAAACTGAATATCAATCTGTTCTCTTCAGAATCAGTTACTCTAATGGACAGTCAGTCCTATAAAATGCTGAGCCCACCAAGTCCTGATTCTCCTCTCACGGATGCTAGTTTGACAATGGTGTAACTCCATTGTCATCAATAGAGTTATTTGTGATTTAGACCAGCGTGAGAGGTGAAACAGGCCTACTGACTATAATCTATGAAATGCTCAATTTATTCACTTCCTTTGTGAGCCAAAGTCAGAATGGAAAGTTCTGCATTGCCCTCAATATGTTCATTATATTTCCAGCTCTGCATAAAAACAATCACTGTAATCAAATCTCATGCTTCAGGACTTCAGCCTCTTGCCTGCCAGGGTCAGGAAGGATTCTTTCCCCTCTGCACAATTGATGTGATGTGTTTGGGGTTTTGTTTTTTGCTTGTTGGGGAGGAGTCATCTTCCTCTGAACTATCAGGGATTGGCCATGGCCAGAGATATGAGACAGGATGGACTAATGCTCTGAGCAGGGCTGGCTCCAGGCACCAGCGGAGCAAGCACCTGCCTGGGGCAGCACATACTAAGGGGCGGCATTCCGTCCATTCTTGGGGCGGCAGAGTCCGGGAAGCTTTTTTTTTTTGCACTTCGTCAGCAGAGCGTTTTTTTTTTTGCTTCGGGTGGCAAAAATGGTAGCGCCGGCCCTGTCTCTGAGGTAATACAAAGAATCCTCTGGCTGGTGAATTTTGCTCACATGTTCCAGGTCTAACTGATTGCCAGATTTGGGGTCAGAAGTAATTTTCCCCCAGATGAGATTGGCAGGAACGTTTGGGGGGGGAGGGGTCACCTTCCTCTGCAGCATGGGGTACAGCTCACCTGCTAGGATATCTGGACATATTGCTACCCAGGCAATTCCCTACCATTGTGGAGGCCTCAGTCATTAGTGGCACCTCAGCCTTTCTTGCTCTCTGCCTGTGGCACACAGTTTAGTTTCCTGAGGATTGAAATGTGTTAATCTAACCCACGTTATTGGGCTCAGCACAGGGGTAACTGGGTGAAATTTATTGGCCTGGGATATACCAGACCAGGTAATCTAATAGTCCCTTTGGGTTTTAAACTGTATGAAATCTATTAAAGAGGAGTTCAGGATTCTCAGCACCACATCAGAGAAAACAGAGCTTTTCAGGGCTGAACCCATGTTGGGCCTTTCATGGGTTTTTACAGCAACAACAACAACAAAATCTGGATGACAGGAAATATTTAACAATTCCTTTATTACATTTTTAACAGAGCCAGACAAGTTGCCTATAAGATTTACCACAAATGAGAAATGTGTATAACATAACACCTGACTTTATTGCTCCTTTTGCCCTAAGAGGGCCAAATCCCAGAGGTATTTTCCAGAATATCATCATTCCTGTGATCTAAAATAATCTTGCACCTCTCCCTTCATGACTTCTTGGCATCATTAACTGATGTAGTGTCACATAATGCAGCAGCTAAAACCAGAGAAAATGTAACAGAAGGCATTTCTAACGCTACAACATATTTATGTTAACAAGACAGTATTTTGGGAACACAAAATTTATTCCATACTTGATGTATCTTTTAGGGGTCTATTGCTGTCTCCACACCCTCCACCCCCCCGCATCTTAATTGTCACGCTAGTAGAGGAAAAAATGAACATAGTGCCAGTTGAAAAAATATACAAAGGGCCTGATTCTGATCTCATTTACATCTCTTATTTCAGCCTGGTTTTCAGTGGAGTTTACAGTCAGTGAGATCAGCATGAGACACAATGACTCCACTATTCCTAAGGACACCAGGAGATGTGCTAAATAATGTTTGGATTAAAAGTTTTTTTAAAGAGAATGTGATAGACATAAACTATAAAAACAGACATGTATTTTTACTTACAGTAAACGCTTCTAAGAATCCAAAATCCCCACTCCTACTGTGCTGGCTCTGCTAAATTGCTGATTAACCCTTACTCATCAGCACCACTCAGTCATTGAGGGGTTTGCTTGGGAACTGAGTAAGTCATTTCAGATTTGCTCCTTTTTAAACTATGAAGACATGTCTCTGAAGCTGTTAGAGCCAATACTGATTGGGTAACGTGTTTACTGTGTACCTACATTGCCCACAGGCACGGCGGCACCAACGTCCCCCGCATGGGTGACCTGTGCGACGTCGCGGTGATCACCCACGCCTTCCGCCTGCTGACATGTCCTGACGCCACGGTAAGGAACATCGCAGCAAACGCCCTGTGTGATGCGACAGAGAAGCGGATCAGCAGAGCCCCCTCCAACCAAGACATCGCCACCTTCCTGAGCGGCTCCTTGGATGGGGAATTCACTGTGGTCCCGCACTTGCAACGCCAAGCGGCGCCTGGGGAAGCACATCGGCTGCCGCTGGGAGTGGTGCGAGGAGCACCAGGAGCGGGGAGTCCGGGTGCTGCAGATCAGGTCTGACGACAACACCATCGTCACCCCGAGGGCCAGGGGCTTGCTGGAGAGGACTCTGAAGGCCGCCATCCACTCGCTGTACGTGGAAACCCTGAAGCATAAACCGGACCAGGGTAAAGCCTTTGAGTTGACCAGCAAGTGGGACGCCAACAACTACTTCCTCGCCGGGGGCGGCTTCACCCATTTCACTGACTGGCGGTTCATCCACTGTGCCCAGCTCAACTGTGTCCTGCTCAACGGAGCTGTCCACCACGGGAACCGAGACAAACGTTGCAGGAAGTGCGGCTACTCCAACGAGACCCTGGCCCACATCCTGTGCAGCTGCAAACCCCACTCCAGAGCCTGGTAGCTGCACCACAAAACGCCATCTGGAACCTCCTGGTGAAAGCCATCCCACCACACCTGGGGGAGGTCGCTGTAAACTGCACCATCCCCAGTACCGACAGCTAGCTACAACCTGACG